>NW_025335141.1:0-21615 GCF_018152115.1 Drosophila rhopaloa | reverse complement strand
AAATTTGAACAATATATAGCCTGCAAAATATCGCAAGGCATTGCTATCAAATTCGTTTCCAGTTGCAATATCAAAAATTTGCTCAATTTCCGTCTCTTCATCTGAGAACATATCGAAATCGGTACTTTCTTCGGTTTTTATGTCATTACAATTATTATAACATTATTAACATTGTATCTTCATCTGGGCCGCAATTACCAGATACTGATGTGGATGTTAATATTTTCATTGATAGCATTTTTGACATTATGATGTTAAATTCATACATCGTTGGATTATTATTTGTTGCTCCGCGAGCCCTTATTAAATAAAATAGGTTTTCTAAGGGGTCTTGATTCAATTTCGCGGTTGATATATAAAATATTTCCGAGCTCCACACACTTTCAGCTAGTGCAAGTACAGATGAAATGCTCAGAATCATTCCGTCAATGCAATGCACTAATTGTGGATATTTAAATTCTCCAAAATACTTCCTCATTTCAACGAGGTATTTTTCTACGTTATTATTTTTCTGCATTCCACATCTGTATGGGTTTCTTTCATATAGAACATGGCTATTGAGGCAATCAAAGAGCCTATTTATTTTTTCTATAAAATTTGCCGTAGCTTCTGCGCTATTTCGGCAATCCACAAATCCGCCAGAATCAATCACTGTTCGGATTGCGGCTGCAACAGTGTGGCTAAATATTTGTGTTGCATATTTAACTTTCATTTTTTCAAATGAGTTTCGATTAATATGCTTGGCAGTTAATTTGGGACAAAGCCTCGTTGAGTTTCTGGACTCAAGTTGGTATAATTTTTTTAATATATCCCAAGATACTTCGCCATCAGGCGTAATTAAATTGTTCTTCATTATTATATTTCTCAATGATTTAATAAGATGTTGGGCATCAAATATTGTAAATATTTCTTTTCCGTTAACATTGAAACTCGGCTTGTTTATGTTAACTCCCCATTTTTTGAACTCTGCTCGATTATTTGAACCTTGATCGCATATTATTGCGCGTACGTTAAGCCCCAAAGTTTGCGAAAATCCAATGTTCGCTTCAACTTTGCTCATGAGGGCATCATGTTTAATACCGTTAGCCGAAACAGTATAACTTATAACGTACTTCCAATTTTCGAATAAGCCTCTAGCCATAAAAACGCATACTTGCTGCCCCAAAAACCGTGTTCTTTTCTCGCCATCGTTTTCAAATCCTTGAATTTCATCGAGTGCGGTATTATATTGCAGTCCTTTTTTTATTTTTATTTCATCACAAAGGATAACTGCTTTTTTACCTTTCTCACTCATTTCACCAACAATTTTCTGAAGGTTTTCTAATAAATCAGGTTGAAATCCTGGCGTCATATTTTTAAAAAGTGCCCATCGAGACAACGTCCGTTTTGACGGAAGTTTAAAAATTAAAACATCCCGCATATATTCATATGTTCGGGATGAATAAAAGTTTATGTTTTGAGCTATTACTTTTTCTGCGCTGTTGTAAGAATTTGATTTTTTTATCAGCATTTTGCATATAGTTTTTGCCTCTTCAGAAACATGAGGCAATTTATTTATAATGTTAAATATATTTATGCTTTTTTTCTTGCTAATTATCTTACTTTTGCGCTTCATAGCTTTTTTCATTAAAACATTATCTCTTCTCAATTTCTCTATTTTTTGTTTATACGTTTTAATCGCAAGAAACATCTCGTAATTTTTATTTCTATAAAACATCTCATTTTCTTCCCTTTTTTGGCAATAACCACAATTTCCTAACTGCGGTACACTAGGAGTTACTAAATCAGAAGGGCTAACATATAACTGCACTGTACTAGGAGTTACTAAATTAGCATCTGAATTCGGTGCATCAAAATTTAAAGGGCTGACATCTAAGCTATCGGACAAATTTTGTGACCTAATTGGGTTTACATAAATGCCAATTGGTTCTTCTGCCCCATCATCATTAAATTCAAATTGTTCACAAGGAACAGAACTGTCCGAACGCAAAAGGAAGTTGTCAGTTAAATTCAAAGTGGGCACGGCATTGCTTTTAAGCCTATTTATCCCAATATATTTACTTTCGAAATGTCTATTACAAATACGCGAAGTTCGTCTATTAAAATTGTCATCCAAATTGCATAACTGAACCCATTTTTTAAGTCTTCTATCATCTGATGGAAAATACTTGCGAATTGAAGATTATACAACCACGGACACTCGGAATAGCAAGACAGGCGTTTTGAAAAAAACACGCTGTATTTAAAATAAAGACTTTAACTTTTTGCACCGTAACCACACTCAAAACAGCAACACAGGCGTTTTGAAAAAAACTCGCTGTATTGTAAATTAAATTTTTTAACTTTTTTTAACTTTTCACTGTAAAAATCACCGCACAGAAGCACAATCAAAAGCCAATTGAAAGATGCTTGACTTTTTCTATCAAATGGCAACATTTTACGCGCGCAAATGAAGCTATTTACTAATGCACCCATATGTAAACCAAGTGACAACCAAAAATCAAAAAACAACAAAAAAACGCGTGCCAAGTTCATAGTCAAAACAAACCAAACAAAAACAATAGAATTGGCGCGCAAGTTATAAGTCATCCTATTACATGCATTGCCAAAAACAACATCTCTCATAGAAATACCAAAGGAAAAAGACAATTAAAATTACACTGCGAACCTTAAAAAAATAAATCAACCAAAAATCATTAAACATAACATTCAAAACAAGTGTCCTAAAAAATGTAAACAAAACAAAAGCCAAACAGCCGTTCTTGTTTCTGTCCCCACCCACAACACAACACAACAACAACCAAAGCTGATTTGGTTTGAAGTTTTCTGAACCACTTAAAAGCAGTGGGTTTTTTTTGACACCGACTAAAATATGGCCTGTTCGTATCTCAGTAGATTGATTTCTATTAATTGGAATACATACATATATGCAAAACATTTTTTTGCTACCACTGATTTATATTTTTAAACCAAGATGAAATATATGCTGAAATATTAAAAAATATACTATAACATATAATATTCTTATTTTTATCATTAACCCAATAGTGAATACGCCCATATTTTTTGGGTACCAAGTCTGAAAAGTAGCAAAAGACAAAATATTCTTGCTGCATCGAAATGAAATGATCGCACACATGCACCCCTGTATGAGAATGCATGAACACGCATACATACAAATCCCAATTCAAGCGCAGGCCAACCTTCTTCAAAATGCACGTCTCTGCGACTGAACGACCGAACTCGAGCGCGAGCGTCAAAATAAGAATTAGAACGACAGCGAAAAAATCCGAAGGCACACGAAGTGTCGGGGCCTGCTGATTCCAGCACTGGGGCCCCCCGATTAAAAAATTTTGTGACTAAATTCGAAATGACCAGTCTATATGTTGTATGGTTAGTGATAAAGGTAAAGGTGGAGCGGCAGAGAGTCAAGATTTTAGATTACAGGAAAAAGTCTATTATACTCAGAACATAATACTTTGAAAGGCTCATTCATACAATGATTTAAAATTAGGGGAATATAATTTCTAGTTAATCTACTTGGCACAGAAAAGTTCAGCCGACTTAACAAGTCGGGGCAGTCAATATCACCATGTATAAGGTTATAAATAAAGATAGTACCAAGCATCGTTCTACGGTTGGCTAGGGAGGGTAAATTAATCAAAAGAAGTATACTAGAATAAGAAGGTAAGATAAGATTTGCATCCCAGTTTAGGCGCCGTAAAGCAAAAAGAAGGAAGTTTTTTTGTACAGATTCAATACGACCAATATGTATTCCGTATTGTGGACTCCAGACGGGAGACCCATACTCCAGAATCGGACGGACTAGCGAAATAAATAAAGTTTTAGTCAAATAATGATCATCGAATTTTTTTGACCACCTTTTAATAAATCCAAGCACTCCTCTGGCTTTATTAACCATGGACGAAATATGAAAATTTTAGTTTAAGAGAACGCCAAGATTTTACAAGAGTTATTCCATCTAAAGAGCTGCCACTTAACGTGTAAGTCGCGTATATCGGCTTGGCCCGATCAAAAGTCATCAGCTTGCACTTGGAACCGTTTAAATTTAGTAAATTATCTCGGCACCAGTTTTGAAAATTATCTAGATCGGATTGCAAGTCTAAATGGCAGGAAATGTCCTTATACTGCAGGCACAACTTAACATCATCTGTGTACATAAGTACGCGAGAGTGACTTATAATTGAGGGAAGATCGTTAATAAATAATGTAAAAAGTAACGGACCCAGATGACTCCCTTGTGGGACACCGGAGGTAACACGGAGAATTTCAGAAATTGAATTTTGAAAAAGGACCCTTTGTGACCTGCCATTCAGATAACTTGAAATCCATTTAAGCAGATCAACTGGAAAACCTAACAGGTCAAGTTTTTGAATAAGAATTAAGTGATTTACAGAGTCAAATGCTTTACTAAAGTCAGTGTAAATGACGTCTGTTTGAAAACTACTATTGAAGTCTTTTATCACAAATGAATAAGGCTGTGATAAATAATCTAAAGTAGAGTAAGTCGTTTGAAAAAATTGGGCAAATAAATCGGCTATTGCGTGATCTGTGGTTGCCGTCATGTTTTCGAACGACAACGGAAAAGAATTAGATTTACGTTTGGTGTTAACAAAATTATAAAACTGTTCGGGCATTAAGCACGGTAAATCTTGACCGAGCACGTAAATATCTAGTAAAAACAGATTGAGAACCGGTATTTTTATATTTCCTAAAAAGTCTGGACTTTACATTTCTTAAGTGTGTCAACTCTTTGCTAAACCAAGGTGATTTATTGGAAATTGACGGATAGTACCACGGAACACAGGAATTAAAAAATGAGTTTATTGCAGTGTAAAAAACATTAACTGCATCGGACATATTATTGCATAAGTAAAGATCAGACCAATTAAAGCCAGAAATAAAATTATTTAGCCTCAGAAAGTCTACCTTGCGAAAACAATGTATTCGTTTGGATTTTTCTGATTTTTCTTCTATAACTCTACCCGTCTCAAATGAAAGTTCGATTGTTGGGTGATATGGATCTTCAGGTTGCGTGAGTGGTGCTACTCTGGACAGAAACAAACCTTCAGGATTCGATACAAAACACAAATCAAGTAGGCGACCTAATGAATTTCGAACATGGTTTACTTGAGATAGAGATATGTCAAGCAGGCCATCAATAAAATCATGCTGTGCTATAGGTAGTAAGACATTCGATCCATCCTCAGTGGACCAAGTAACTCCAGGTATATTAAAATCACCTAGAACTATCAACTGATCCCTATCGGAAAGCTTATTTGCAACGGACTTAATAACGGATAGGTGATTTAAATAATCAGGAAGTTCAGACAACGGCGGAATATAAGAGCAAGTTATGTATATAAAGTTACCAGGAAGCGCTAACTTTACACAAATAAATTCAATGGTATTGAATTCATCAAAAAATAACTCCTCAGACGGGAAGTTTGAATCAATTCCAATTAAGACTCCACCTCCACGTCTAGAGGGACGGTCATACCTATATATTGTGTACTTACCTCGAAAAACTTCGGAGCTAAAGATCTCCGGCTTTAACCAGGTTTCTGTGAACACAATAATATGAGATGCAAAGGAAAGGCTTTCGGAATACAATTTAGTGAGTTTGCTACGCAAACCTCTTGCATTCTAATAGGAAAGAAGGAGGTTAATAAATTAAAAAAAAAAAAAAAAAAAAAAAAAAAAAAAAAAAAAAAAAAAAAAAAACCCCCGGGGGGCCCACAAAACCCCCCTTTTCCCCCCCCCCCCCCCCCCCCCCCCCCCCCACTTTCAAACCAAACAAGAAGTTAGTTTTTTGAAATTGGTACACTGGTTTGGCCTCGACTAGGAAGTTTTACTCCCATGGGCCCCTTCTTCTTTATCTTAGCCTCGAACTCTTTTACAACCATATAATCCGGCCAAAAGTCGCCCGAGCATATGGCTTCAAAAAGCTCGTTAGGGACAGTTATCTTGAAAGATGAAATGTCTCTAGCATAAGAAAACTTTTCCACCTTTACACTATTACAATAGGCTTTAGTTTTGTCTTGTATATAAGACAATACATCAGAAGATGTTTGATCAGGGGAAAGCCGAGAAACGAAAATTTGTTTCTTTAGTGGAATCACTGAAAGGGATTTTGGTGGACCAGAGATTGTTTCTGCAAAACCAACTTGAGTCGGTTGTCCGGACTCAGTAGTCCCTTGTGGTGGTGATGCTACATTCTGAGAGATAGGTGGATCCACTAATTGTGAAACCACTACGGACAAATCGGAATTGGTTGCATGCATTCTGTAACGGATTGTTCGGATACCGAATCTTTTTTAGCTGCTGATCTTAGCAACATTTGAGGGTTTGCTAAAATCAGCTGCTGATCCGCCGGAATGCTCTGTTGTTCTTTTGATTTCGGTTGCGGGGTGTTCCCCTTTTGCTCCTTACCACCAGCGGCCTTTTTGCGCTTAGGGGACTCTTCTAATAGCTTACGACTATTAAACTGCGAGTCCAGCGCAGATAGGAGATCATCAGCTCGGCGAAAACTATCTCTAGCAACTCCGAAACAGCTAATCAGCCCCATCAGGCCGCCTTTAGTTTGGCGCATGAACGATTTCATCTCGTTCGCAACCTCGACACAAGCGTCACAACAAAACTGCAAATTGGGCCCCTTCGAAAGGTCATCACTTGTCCGGCCAGTAAAACCAGCGCACTTGGTGTGCACCATATTTTCACACAGCCAGCAAGTCATATTAGACTGGTCAGCCCTGATTACGAGGCTGAATTTTTTACAGAAGCAGACTAAATTTTTATTATTCATTTTATATTTATTGGGACCACTGTACCAAGAAAGCAAATTAAAATTTATAAACGAGCAGTTATAAGTACCGCAAGAGCGCAGAAACTGCACGCTTAGAGAGCAAGAGAGCGGGAGCGTAAATAAGTTAAAGTGCGGGGATATAAATAGGATAGAAAACACAGATAAGAATTACGAAAAACTAAAACAATTTATTAGTATCAATACAAAGTGCACTCGCGAAGCGAACGGAGTTTAAATTTATGTTTAAATAACCGAAAGAAAATTTAATGTGGTTTTTATAAAACCCACCGATGGGAATAAACGAAAACAAAATACAAAATTCGAAGCGCAGAAAAAAAACACGACCGTTCACTTTGAAAGTCAAAGACGCATTTTGATTGGTGTGCACCATATTTTCACACAGCCAGCAAGTCATATTAGACTGGTCAGCCCTGATTACGAGGCTGCAGATAAGAATTACGAAAACTAAAACAATTTATTAGTATTATTACAAGTGCACTCGCGAAGCGAACGGAGTTTAAATTTATGTTTGAATAACCGGAAGAAAATTAAAATTGTTTTGATAAAACCCACCGATGGGAATAAACGAAACGAAATACAAAATTCGAAGCGCAGAAAGAAAACACTACCGTTCACTTTGAAAGTCAAAGACTTATATACACGTATAGGTAATATATATCACTGAGCACAATATTATTTACTGAAAAACTGTACTTATTGACAGTGAAATAATTTTTGATATATTTTTACTTCGCACTTTTGGTCTTTCTAGTTAGGCATCCACGAGATAAAAGAAAGACCAAAGAGGAATCTGATCAGAGCTAAGTGGAAATTTTGGGCTTACTTTATTTTAAGCGTTACAAAAAAGCTTATCCTGAAACAGGGTATTCTTTTAGGATAAACCACTTAAATTACGGTTGGGGTGCATGCAACACGAACGAGATTCGCGCTTGGTATTAGGATCATTGCTTAATGTCCTTTGCGAGAAATTTTTCTACAATGCGCCATTGAAGGTCTTCCAACTCATAATAATAGTTTCCAAATTTCTTTCGAACTCTTGCTTTGACAAAACTTGGAGCTAATTTTGCGCTAAACCCTTTTGTTGAAAGTTGCGCCTTCCCTTGTACGCAAATTGTAGGCCTTTTCGTTCCGGGCGTGCTGAGATTGCATAGCTTCTTTGGCACTTGTCCGCAAAATATCAAAGGAATCTTCTCTGTTAAACTGTACTGCGATCGTCCAACATGTTTAAAGTTCGCAAAAGCTTATAGCTGCTTCCATTTTTGACCATATGTTGGCCAAATGCAAGTTTATACGGGCTTGTATTTATAGCTAGGTGAAAACTAGAGCGAAGTGCACAGCTAATGCTACTCAATTTTTAGTCCCAATTTCGCTGGCTGGGATCAACGTGGGCTTTAATGGCTGAGAGCAATGATCTATTGACTCTTTCCGATGCATTCGCCTAGGGAGAGTAGAACGCTGTATAACTATTAGAAATGTTGAAGTATCTAACAGGGAATTAAATGTTTGCGACGAAAATTGAACTCCGTTGTCAGATACGATGGTTTCTGGAGTTCCAAAACAGTTAAATAAGTCTTCTTCCAAATAGGTTCTAGTCGCAGTAAATTTACGTACAGCCTTTAAAAAGGGAAATTTAGACAGTTCATCTAATACTTCAAAGATGCCTATATTCCCCGACTTACTACGTGCATAGGGTCCCAAAAAATCAACAAACAACTTTTGAAAGAAACGCTGAGGATGACCTGTGTGCCCCATTGGAGGTTTCATGGTCTGATTGGGATGCTTAGTGACACGGCAGGTGGATATATTGATATAGTCTTTAACATCAGTAACCATGTTAGGCCAGTAGTAGTGCCGTCTGAGTAATTGCAGGGTCTTATTTATTCCACCGTGAGAATACAATGGATCATTATGGGCCACTTTCAGGGCAGGTAACACTACAGATCGTGGCATCCAAAGCTTCCAGCAGGAGTCGTCGGCAACTTTAGTTCTAGCGGCATGTTCTGCTTTCCAAAAAATATACTCGTCTTCAATCTTTAGATCTGGCAAAGTATAATGATTTTGTCGTATTTTGCTCTTAAGCTTCTCGTAACCTGCAGACTTAAATTCCTGAAATGCTAAATAGACTATCAGACTGTTTAGAAAAAGGGATGACAGGTCATCGGTAAAAGTACGCGACAAAGCATCCGGTACTATATTTTGGATGCCCTTTCGGTGCTGTAAGTTGAACTGAAGGTGTCAACCTTGTAACTTTAGAGACCAGCAAGCGAGACGAGAACTAAGATCAACTTGAGTCATCAGCCACTTTAGTGACGCATGATCTGTAATGATTGTGAAGTCCTGACCTTCAATGTATGCCCTAAATTTCTTCACTGCTAAAACAGCCGCGTAGCATTATTTTTTCGTGACGTTATACTGCTCTGACACTTGTTTAGCTTTTTTGACATAAAAACGATTGGTACTTCGTCTCCTGCCTGCATCAACACCGCTCCAGCTCCTGTACGGCTGGCATCGCAGTGAATACAGAATGACAAAACAGAATTTGGGCTATGTAACACTGGAGCAGAACACATCTGAGCTTTTACATATTCGAATGCCTGCTGAGCTGCTTCTATCCAATCAAACTTTCGCTTGGCCTTAAGAGTATCTGACAAGGGAGAAGAAATAGCAGCGTAATTCTTAATGAACTTGTGGTACCACCCGGTCATTCCAAGAAACCTACGAACCTGTTTTATTGATCGGGGTATCGGAAAATCTTTTTCTGCTGCTATTTTGTCGAGATCAGTACAAATTATATCATTCCCAATCACATGCCTTAGATATTTAACCTCTCGTCGGCAAAACTTACTTTTCTCGACGTTGATGGTTAGATTTGCGCGAGAGAGGTGGGAAGCGACTATGGATAAGAGATGGCGTTCAAACGAGTCGGATATGATTAATAAGTCATCCAGATATATAAATACTTCATTACGCACTATCTTGTCCATCAAACGCGACATGGTACAGGGGGCATTGGTTAAGCCAAATGGCATAACTCAAACTCGTAAAGAGGACAACCAGGAATCGTGAAGGCAGTTTTATCGCGAGAATTTTTATCTAGTAGGATTTGCCAAAAAGTATCTTTCAGATCAAGACTTGTGATGTATTCTGCTTTTGGTAATCTACTCAGAATGCCATCGATTAACGGCATTGGATATGCATCTTTTAAAGTAACCTCGTTTTCTGCTTTTGGTAATCTACTCAGAATGCCATCGATTAACGGCATTGGATATGCATCTTTTAAAGTAACCTACTGTCAATGCATAATCTAACCTTTCCTGGTTTTTTCACTAAAACGACAGGACACGGTAAGGGAAGCAAATCAAAAACTGTCCAAAAGTCTATCCCGAGGTAGAGGTCTCCAGCCAGGGAGGGAACCAAATAAAAGATAATTGTTTTAGTTTGGCCTCTATATGTTACGCCAGAAGATACCTTACCAATGATATTTTGGCTTTTCCCGTCATCTGTTCTTACTTTTAAGGTCATTGGTTTGTATTTTAGACCATCAAGAAGAACTTCAGATGCAAGACTACCTCCTATGCAACTGACTGAAGCCCCAGTGTCCTTGTGTCCCTCAAGGGAGCCATCTGGGTCCGTTACTTTTTACATTATTTATTAACGATCTTCCCTCAATTACAAGTCATTCTCGCGTACTTATGTACGCAGATGATGTTGATGTGCCTGCAGTATAAGGACATTTTCTGCCATTTAAACTTGCAATCCGATCTAGATAATTTTCAAAACTGGTGCCGAGATAATTTACTAAATTTAAACGGTTCCAAGTGCAAGCTGATGACTTTTTATCGGGCCAATCCGAATTAAGTGGCAGCTCTTTGGATAGAATAACTCTTGTAAACGATCTTGGCGTTCTCTTGGACCCTAAACTAAAATTTTCTAATTACATTTCGTCCATGGTTAATAAAGCCAGAGGAGTGCTTGGATTTATTAAAAGGTGGTTAAAAGAATTCGATGATCCTTATTTGACTAAAACTTTATTTATTTCGCTAGTCCTCATCTTATCTTACCTTCTTGTTCTAGTAGACTTCTTTTGATTAATTTACCATCCCTAGCCAACCGTATTTATAACCTTATACATGGTGATATTGACTGCCCCGACTTGTTAAGTCGGCTAAAATTTTCTGTGCCAAGTAGATTAACTAGAAATTATTTTCCCCTAATTTTAAATCATTGTAGAGCTAACTATGCCTTGCATGAGCCTTTCAGAGTATTATGTTCTGACTATAATAGACTTTTTCCTGTAATATCAAATCTTGACTCTCTGCCGCTCCTAAAACGATTGTTACTTGCTTCATTGGCACAAGATTGATCTAACTATTACTTTTTTCCCCGGACCTTTACCTTTATTTTCCTATCTCGCGTCTATCTTATCGCGAATTGTACCGTAGGATACACGGCTGCGCCCCTCGGTCGGTTGGGCGGGTAAGTGGGCCGTAAGAGTCCGCACGAACAAACAAAAAAAAAAAAAAACTACTGTTTTGTCAGACAGGACCACCTGGGCATGAGGTCGCACATCGTGACTTATTATCGAGGCTAGGAGTAACTTTCTTTCTGAATTGTATTTTTTTAAATTCGACGACATTTTTAACTGTTTTTATGTTTTTCTGGTGATGCAAATTGGTAATTAAAAGATAATTCTGGGTAAGAAAGTTCGGTTTGTTGATATATGCGCTCTGAGGATCGGTATTGGTCGCTTTGCAGACCATATGTTTGCGTGCACCTTTCTGCAGTGCCCGAGCTTGATAGTTTTTTGAACCATTTGAAACACACTTTCTACAATTGGTCTTATATGTGTCTGCCTCTTGGTAACGGTGCCCCTTTTCTGCGCAATTTCAACAGAACATTTCTAAGGCTGAAAGGTCAATGTCCTCAACAGACTCTGACTCAACCCCTCGTCAGAGGGGACTTCAGATCCTGGTTGTAAAGTGGCATTAACCTTGCGGTACAACTGTAGTAGGCTTGGACTTTAAAGCAGTTTGCACATAGATTTCTCTATTTCTAACAAAATGTCTAAAAGATTTAACACTTATCTGTTCTGTCGTCCTTAAATTGTCCGCGCAGTGCTTGGACCAAACCTTCCCATTTTACGCCAGGTACACTTTTATGGTAGCGCCAAAACCACCTACTGGCAATACCCTCAAAAAGGTTATTAGCGTATTGGGCGGTTATAATCAATTTTCCGCCTAAGGTTTGCTTCGTTAAGGCTTCGACGCGATAAATAAAATCTTCTATAGACATTCCCTACTTTCCATTAAATCAGAGCTTCCAATTAGCCATTATCTGACTAACGCGATCCGGACGAATATCTAAAGCTGCTGTATTAACCTTTAGATATTGATTAGGTCCATGCTCAGGGGTCTGACAGTTGTTAGGCAGATGAAATTGCTGCAACGTTCGTTGGTCTGTTTCAACAACTGACGGAACCCTGCCCGCATTTGTGGTCGGATCAGTATTAATTCGAAGACCATCAGAGATAGTCTAGTTTGTTGTTGAGAATACGGGTCTGTTATACCATAGCTACTCTCAGCGTTTCAGCTATTGACTGCTGAATAGATTCTGACAAAGTGACAACTACAGTGTCTGGTTGTGAGTTACCAGAGGCCTGGGATGAATTTGCATCATCCAAGTTAGCCATATTGAGCTTTCAAAGTTGGATAAGCGGGTTTCAACTACTAAATGACTACGGCGCTATCTCCATTAAAAGTTTTAATCTTTCCAGTGGGTCTAAGTCAAAACGCAGCAGCTATAAGAATTTTTTGCAAGGAAATCTTCAAAGATAACCTGGATCCATAACATATTTCCAATAGAACAAAAGGAAAAAGTGGCGAAATACCAAGGAAAATTCGATCGGTCTAAAATAGAGGTCTGGTGTTTTGACCACTTATTTATTTATTAATTTTTTTCGGGCCAGACCAGTCTGGCCTCACGTTGGGCGCCATTTAAAATTATTGTAGCATGTAACCTACAACAGGGTTGACGGTAATTGCAACACAAGCTGATGGTGTGTGTATTCAAGGAGAGTTGCACGTTCTGGTTTCGGCTGTATGATCGGTAGAGGGTGGGGTTCTATAGAGTCTTTGTGCTACTTGCTCGCAAATACTTTTAAATCTTAAAAAAATCACGTGCTGATTTTGACATCGATCGGGGTAAAAGTACACGGGTTAACAAGAAAATCGGGGAAAGGTACCTCTTCTTAATATCCTATGGGAGATGAGGCTCCAGGGTTTTCAGGTTTATTTATGCTGGGCTGGTCTTATAGCCACAGCAGATGCCCACCCAACCATGATCACCGAATTTCAAAGTTTAAGCTAATTGGTGATCCCCTTAAAAACCGGCAAAGCTAACTCATACTCTTCTCACAGCAGAACGCATGACTCCCAAATACGAAAGGATTAGAAGTTCATTTCTTATTTATAAGCAAAATATTTAATCATTTTAATTTAATTTATAAACTCCTACTGCCCAAAACATATAGGATAGGGATATTTATAAAAGCTGCGCAGGAAAATGTTAATTAATAATACTTAAAAATATAATATAATATAATATGTAGATGTAGATTGATATATATTAGATTTTGTGTTTAATTATGGGACTATATAAGCTCCATTTTAATTTCAGTGTTTGTCTCGGTTGTGTTATAAATTCATTGTATAAATTAAATAGTTAATAAACAACAAAAAAAAATAAATGAAATCAATTCAAAATATATTGATGATGAATAGATCACGCTAAATGGTTTGTAAGATCACTTTCGAATTGTGTTGATAGAGTAATACAATTATTTCACAATAAGAATTTACGCTTTATTCATCTCGACAGCTCGTGGTCAGGAGGAAGAGAGAGAGAGCGAGAAAAATCGTGTGAACAGATCATCTCAAAAAGGAATATCTTACATGCTATTAAATATACTAGATTATTTTAATTAGTTATGAGGTTCCTCAGCATCCCGGCCCACCCTGAAACTAAGTTTCTTAATTAGGCAGAATGGCAATTTTAGAAATGGGTCTAACAAGTTCTCCAGATGAAGTTCTCAGCTTTACGGCGCGTACCAGCCCGTCCTTGCCTGGATAGACTTTTAATTATGCGCGCCCAAGCGGCGGGGGTGTGTTTGAATCCTTGATGATGGCCACTTTGGGCGCCGTTTAAGTGTAGTGAGGTACTCCTGATGCCATCTCTTCCAAAAGCCTTGTAGCATTGCCTGTACATTTGGCCAATAAGCCAGTCGGTTAACTGCTATGTGGCCAAGATCGCCCTCTGGAACTGATGTATAAAGGCGTCCAATCAGCAGGTGTGCGGGTGATAAGTAGGAAACCTCGATGTCTGACGTAGCAAAGAGTGGGCGTGAATTGACGACGGACTCAATTAGAGCCAGAAGGGTGTGCATTTGCTCAAATGTGAGGATCGAAATTCCGATGACACGACGCAGATGAAGCTTTACGGAACGAACAGCTGATGAGCTTATACATTTCGTCTAAGACCTTCTTTGCTCCCACAAAGTTGGGACCGTTGTCGCTGTAGATGTGGGTACATTTGCCTCGACGGGATATAAAACGACGAAGAACAGCAAGAAATGTCTCCGTGCTAAGATCTGTAGCCAATTCCAAGTGAATTGCGGAGGTCACAATGCAGACGAATAGACAAATGTATCTCCTTTCTTTTCGTGGATTCCGTCCCTTGTGCACTTTGAGTAGAAGTGGTCCGGCATAGTCGCACCCAGTATTTTCAAATGGGTATGCTTGACGTACCCGAACAGCTGGCAAGTCCGCCATGTATTGATCAGTTGTTTTGTGGCGTTGGCGAAAACATTTGTGATAAGCATGTGTAAGCTTGCGAATCATGTTGCGTGCGCCAACTATCCAATATTGTTGACAAACGATGACGAAAAGTGCTGTCACACCTGGATAAGCAGAGAAATGCGATGATGTTTCGGCAGAATAATTGGATGCTTGACTTCCTCCGGTAGTAGCGAGTTTGAGAGGCGGCCACATACACGAAGGCTGTTCTTGCAAACCATGGGTGAGAGTGTTCGAAGTGTTGACAGCTGTTCACTTTTGCAACAGGTGTAGATCGGATGAGAAGCTTCCTTGAGCCTGCCTTACACAATAAATGCGGGCAATTTCAGACCATCCATTGTGGTCGGGTCCAAAATTGTGTTGGTATTGTTGCCACTACGCAGCTTTGAAGCTAGAAGATCGTTGAGGTGAAGCTAATGTGGACCCTTCCACCACAGCTCATAGCTCATGAGATTGACTGCTAGTATGCCATGCGCTGCGTCGTATGACATCCGGGATCTCCGAAGTACGGTTGGCGATAAAGGTCTTCAGCTTTGATGGGGTGTGCGACAGCCACGAAAGGACAATCGTGGAATCGCACCAAGCATGCACAATTATATCCTTGTGATTTAGCTGTTTATGACAGCGGCATATGCCTTTATAGATTCATCTGAATATACATGTAATTCGATTTTTTCCGATTCGTTGTGTACATAACGTGGAATCCTTAGGTTTTTTATGTAGTTGATATCGTCGCGACAGGTCTGCCACCACTCAGCCAGCTTCGGTGGGAGTTTTGAATCCCAGTCCAAATCAAGTAGCCAGAGTTCTTGGAAAAGGATCTTGAACTGTACTACCACAGGCGCCAGAATACCTAGAGGATCAAAAATTCATGAGACATCTAACAATACTTGTAGGAAAGGACGTAATCTTGGGGATTCCATAGTGTTTGGAGCTCGTCTTGCCGGGTGTCGCTGATGACGCTGCTGTTAGTTACCCATTTGCCAAGCTCAAGCTTAGTCTTGGACATCAGCTGGATGAGTTCGTCGCGACAGCTAAGTAGTTCGTCCTCAATTTCAGCCCCGGTGAGGACATCGTCTACGTAAAAGTCCTCAAGCACAATTGTTGAGGCTGTGGAAAATTCATCCTGGTGGTCTCGCGCTTGTTGTTCCAGTACTATGACAGCAAGAAACGGTGCACAGCTTTTTCCCTAGGTGACTGTACAGAGTTGAAAGTGTTTAAGAGGATCTTTCGGAGCTTCTCTCCATACGATCCGTTGAAAGTTGAGGTGCTTAGGGGCAACCCAGATCTGGCGAAACATTTTTACTATGTCCGCCGAAAACACAAACTTGTGCATCCGAAAGCGAAGGCATACATGAAAAAGGTTCTGTTCAATACTGGGCCCGATGTGTACGGCGTCATTTAGAGCGTGGCCGTTTACGTCTTCAAATGACCCGTCAAATACCACGCGCATCTTCATTCCTAGAACTGGGTTGTGTGGCATGTAAAACTTTTCGGCTGATGTATTGCATCCTTCAGGGGCCAGCTTACGCATATGACCTAGGCTTAGATATTCGTTCATAAATTTTGAACATTACTTGCAGGCGACGTTCCACAGCATAGAAGCGTGAGTCAGGGCCCTGCAGGCTGTCTCCGAACTCTTTGCATTCGTGTTTAAAAGGTAATTCAACGATTCCCAGTAAAATGTCTACAGGTGAAGATGTGTAAAACGAAGTATCGGCTAACTGGAGTCCATCGTAGATCCTTAAAGCTGTTTCGTCAATGTAGTCCCGTTGAAGTGATGTTGTGAATTGGCCCAGCATATGGGTTGCGACACCAATCGTATGCAGTGACACCATTGACTTGATGTGCAGCGTTGCCAATCCTCTAGTACTAGGTGGGGTGAAAAGTAAGTTCCTTGACCGCCAGAAAGCGGTACTACTGCAAAGAAGGTTATGGTTCCTTACGGTGCGTTCATGTTTAGGCAAGCATACCAAATTTTAGTGCGATACTGCCCTTAGTTTTATTTTGGCAGCTGATTGTTGTTGAAGTGTTTGGCATCTTGTTGAATATGGACAAAATCGATTTTCGTTCTCTCATAAAACATTATTTTTTGAGAGGCAAAACGGCGAAGGAAACAAAAGAAAAATTGGACAAATATTATGGGGCAAATGCTCCGTCAGATTACACCGTGAAATATTGGATTCGAGAGTTTCGTGGCAGTCGCAACTCCACTACCGATGAAGTCCGCAGCGGCAGGCCTTCCGATGCGGTTACAGAGGACCATGTCAAAAAAATACATGAAATGGTATTGGCTGATCGCAAAGTGAAAGTGCGCGAGTTAGCAGATGCCACAAAGATCAGTACCGAGCGCTCACGCCATATTTTGAGCGAGATTCTGCATATGAAAAAGTTATCCTGCCGCTGGGTGCCGCGCATGCTCACTCCCGACCAAAAACTCATTCTGTTTGAGTGTTTGGACGTACTGACGCGGAATCCGGCGGACTTTTGGCGTCGATTGGTAACAGTTGATGACACTTGGATCCACTATTACACACCAGAGAACAGAATGAGTGCCCGGCAATGGACCAAAGCCGGCACGAGTGCTCCGAAGCGGCCGAGGGAGGCTCGATGGGTCGGAAAGGTTATGGCGTCAGTTTTTTGGGATTGTCATGGCATACTTTTCGTGGACTACCTCGAAAAAGGAAAAACTATCAACAGCGAGTATTACTGTGCATTGTTGGAGCGATTGAAGACCGAAATCGCTGCAAAACGGCTTCACATGAGGCGAAAAAAATTTTGTTTTTTCAGGACAATGCACCGGCACACAGGAGCGTAGTAACCACGGCTAAAATAAGTGACTTAGGGCTCCAATTGCTTCGGCATCCACCTTATTCACCCGATTTGGCTCCCTCGGACTATTATCTCTTCCCGAACCTGAAAAGATATCGCATTAATAAAAAATTCAGCTCACGCGAGGAAGTCATCGACGCCGCGGAGGAGTATTTTGCAGACCTTCCGAAAAATTACTTTTCGGATGGGATCAAGAAGTTGGAAAATCGCTGGAATAAGTGTATCGAGCTAAAAGGGGACTACATTGAATAATAAAAAAAACATTTGAGAAACAACATTTTTTCACTCCATCTAGTAGTTTCGGCCTTGGCGGAAGATATTCCGGAAACTAGTATTCTTGAGGGTGAACGTGCGAGCCCACTTGGGCATCGTTCAGAATCGTAGGATAGCTCAGAGCGTAAGTACCTTTTGAGTTTTGGGAGTACACTAAAGCTGTGGGCAATGTGCTTCTTTTGAGTGCTGTTTTGCGTCTGGGCGACCAAAGTTGAGCTACATCCAGAAGTTTAAGGACTGGCCTGTGCAGTGTCTATACAAGAGAATGATGACGGCCATTGCAGTGCTTGCACGAATGTTTCGATTAACATTGTGAAGATCGGTGGCCAGGGCGTAGGCAATTGAAGCGACTTTCCTTTCCCAAAGGAGCGCCGATGTTCAGTGTTCAGATTTTGAAATTGAGAGCATATATACAGCTGATGGTCAGCAGAGCCACACTTACCAAAATTGCCATGGTTCACTGCAATAAGTGCGCGCTTCGCTTTGGCAGGCTTGTCCGTGTGGCTGCCAGGATCGAGATTGATTGCCGATGTAGCTGGGCTTTATTCAAACCCCCCGTTCTCAGAAAGTCGCTGAAAGAACTCACTTTGCTGTTGCAGCAATGTGGCCATGTTGTGATCCGCTTGAGGTATGGCGCTTGGCTGAAGATCGCTCTTTAACGACGCGAATAAGGTAAGCGAGCGCAGGTACTTCTCCTCATACGCTTAGAAGTCTTCGGAAGGATCCTCGAAACCCTCAAAGTTATCGTACACGTGCATTTCGTCAGTGATCTCCTCAAGGCTTCTGAAGGCTTGATTTAGCCGTGGCATCGACTCCGGAGTAAGTGATCTGTGGAGGTGGATGCTCGATGTAATTGAGCTTGGGTAAGGCGTTTAAGCGTCTGTTGCTCTATGGTGTGTAGATTTACTTAAAACAGTTTGTAGATGCGGAAGTATTCCGGCTCTCGAAGGACCAGACAATGATGGTGAATAGATCACGCTAAATGGTTTGCAAGACCACTTTCGAATTGGGCTGATAGAATAATACAATTATTTCACAATAAGAATTTACGCTTTATTCATATCGACAGCTCGTGGTCAGGAGGAAGAGATAGAGAGCGAGAAAGATCGTGTGACCAGATGATCTCAAAAAGAATATCTAACATGCTATTAAATATACCAGATTGTTGTAATTAGTTATGAGGTTCCTCAACATATATCTTCAAATAATAATTTAAATTTAATGTATGCAAAATAAATTTTAGTTACAATTTTGTATGTTCATGTAAACTAAATCCTTTAATGTTTTTATAATTTTTATATTTTTTTTAATTTTACTACTTGTTTAAGTACTTATCAACATAGTTTAATTTATTTATTTTTATATTTTTATAAATGTTGAAATTTTAATTGTAGAGTTATTGAATTACTCGAGGTCATACGTTGGTTATATTTTAATTATACCCGTTAATCGTAGAGTAAAAGGGTATATTGTATTCGTGCAAAAGTATGTAACAGGTAGAAGGAAACGTTTCCGACCCTATAAGGTATATATATTCTTGTTCAGGATCACTAGCCGAGTCGATCTAGCCATGTCCGTTTGTCCGTCAGTCTGTCTGTCCGTATGAACGCTGAGATCTCGGAAACTATAAAAGCTAGAAGATTGGTATTTTGCATGTAGATTTTAGGAGTTCCTACGCAGCGCAAGTTTGTTTCAAAATGGTGCCACGCCCCCTCTGACACCCACAAGTCACAAGCTGTGGCCACAGTTTTGATGCTATTATGAAAATTTTAATTGATATGTATTTGTTTCGTCAATACCTATCGATTGGCCTAATAAAAGTTTGCCAAGCCCACTCTAACGCCCAAAAACCCATTAAACGCTTAAGCCTGGCTAGCGCCTACATTTCCGCCTTTCATGGCCCGTGGTACCAATGTCTTGGGGTTTTTTTGCTCCTATTCGTTTCTCACACATTCACCTGCGCTAGAGAGAGACGGAAGATGTGCTAGGCAGAATGGAAAGTTCTGAAAGGCACGGTTCGCTGTTAGCAAAAAGGCCGGGAATCCGTGCAAGTAAATTGCTGAGCTGCAAATTATTCTGCTTGATTTTTGTCAGTTTTGCCTATCTTAAAACAAATCTCCCTTAACGTAAACTATCCAGAATCCATTTTTACATGCATTTTTGTAAACTCATTTTTCTGTGCTTAAAACTAACGTAAATTTTGTAAACAAATTGTTGCGCGGTCGCGAGTTGTTGCTGCCTCTTCCGATATGCTGCCGACGTCGCTGCCGTTGTTTGCTGCTGGGCTGGTTGCTGCGCTCGCTGCTAAGTACCCCTTTTAACGTAGATTTTGTTAATAATAATATAAGATTAAGTATTTTTCAAGACTTACTCTTAAATTATTATTATTCATATTGTTCACGTTTGCAAATTTTTAACGTAATTCATTTTTTGCCGCTCTGCCCCTTTTAACGTAGATTTGTTAATAATAATATAAGATTAAGTCTTTTTCAAGACTTACTCTTAAATTATTATTATTCACATTTTTCACATTTGCAAATTTTTAACGTAATTCATTTTTTGCCGCTCTGCCCCTCTTAACGTAGATTTGTTAATAATAGTATAAGATTAAGTCTTTTTCAAGACTTGCTCTTAGATTATTATTATTCATATATTTAACTTTTGCAAATTATTAACGTAATTCATTTTCAATCGCTCTGCCCCTTTACCCGTATATAAATAAAAGAATTCAGCCTTTAATTATCGTAATTCATTTTTAATCGCTCTGCTTTTTTACCCGTATATAAATAAAAGAATTCAGCCTTTAATTATCGTAATTCATTTTTAATCGCTCTGCCCCTTTACCCGTATATAAAATAAAAGAATTTAACCTTTTTTAAGGCTTATTCTTATATTTCTATACATTTACGTATCTATCTTAGTAATAGTACTATAAGTCTAAGTCTTTTTTAAGAGTTACACCTATAATTCTATTATTTATATAATTTATATTAACTATATTATATTATAAAATTTATATTTATAAATATAAGAATTTAGCTTTTTTACAGCCTTATTCTTATATTTCTATTAATATACCTAATCAACGTATATAATCGTAGTAGTCATATAAATTTAAGATTTTCAAAAATGACTCGTTTGAATAGACCCACTGCATCTCAGCGCGCTAGGAACCAATTGTTGAGAAATAGGGCCAATAGGGAAAATCCAGAGTATGCAGAGATGGAGAGGGTAGAAAATTCTGAATCTCAGCGTAGGAGAAGGGAAAATTCAGTAGCCAGGAATTCAGAGTAGGGTGTAAATACAGCGTCTCGTAGGTCAAGACGCTTAAATCCGCACACTCGTGCGGGTGAGCAGGGAGCAGATACTGCAAGACGTAGGGAAATTCGCTCGAACCCCGTTTTTCGGGCGGGTGAGCAAGAAGCAGATACTGCAAGACGTAGGGAAATTCGCTTGGATCCCGTTCTTCGTGCCGGAGAGCAAGCAGCCGACACTCGGCGTCGCTTTATTAGGCGAAGAAACACCGATGAAAGAGCTACAGAGCAGGTTGTTAATACCGCTGACCATCGGTTAAGGCGCTTGGATCCCGTTTTTCGTGCGGGTGAACAAGAAGCAGATGCTGAAAGACGTAGGGAAACTCGCTCGAACCCCGTTCTTCGTGCGGATGAAGGAGCAGCCGATTCTCGGCTTCGCGCTATAAGGCGACAATTAAGAGAAGTCCGAGCTATCGAGCAAGTTGGTAATACCGCTGACCATCGGTTAAGGCGCTTGTGTGAGGACGCTTAAAAGCGCCCCTCAAAATCTAAACTAATC
>NW_025335140.1:0-22142 GCF_018152115.1 Drosophila rhopaloa | reverse complement strand
TTAATGTCAAGATCTGTGAATGAGTGTTGTGCTGGTAAGATTATCGGATGTTTACGATTGAACGATAAATGCGCGTGACTTAAGCGGCCACGGACGCGAAGAACGTTTTCTTCGATAAATGGGTTTAGATTTTTAGTTTGCTTAGCTTCGGAAGTGGTTTGGATGAGTGAATTGCTGTAAACGATTCAGCTTGAACCAATCGAACTATGCACAGTTGGGCGTCATTGAGTTGTCCTAATTTTAAATGACCATTAAGTCGATCAGCCTTGTGCCGCGAGTTTATACTAAACCTGAGAATGTAGGCGGTTATGCGGATCAGACGGCTAAAGGTTAAATAGCGGTTGAGAATGCTGTCTTCCTTGACGAGCATATGGATGTTGATCTTGTCTGGTTTGGCTTCTAGAATACTTGTGTCGACGATTTTTGGGGTGGAATTTGTAGGCCAATCATTGGTCTCCATTGGTGTGGGCTTGAGTGTGCATGGGTATATGCCACCTTGTTCGCCACGAATGTTTTCCAACGGTTTGGGTCCCCGTTTATCCAATGATCGTTGCATCCGTCCAGTAAAATACTGGTATAGGCTCGTTGGTCCATGTATTATTTTCCAATACCCATCGTACCAGCTTAACGGCGAGAACTCTCCGCTTAATTCGGTTCATGGAATGGTTAAGGGTTTCGTAGGAGAAACTTTGCTTTTGGCTGTAAGTAGGGAAACATAATATGAGTTAGTTTGCTGTACGCGTAAATAGACTGCTGCTGCGTAAGTTACGGATGAGCCGTCACAAAAGGCATGGATTTGATAGCGCTCGCCAGAGTCGGAGGAAAGTCCGGTCCAGCGTGATATAGTGATGGTAGTAAGGAATTGAGAAATTGCGTCCAGCGGGCCGCGAGATGCGAAGGAACTGCGTCATCCCATTGCAATCCAGTGATGGTTCCATCGCACTGGGTGATCGCTGACAACATTATTTCTTTTAATATAATTTTAGCCAATATGATGATCGGGGTAATCAGTCCAAGCAGGTCGAATAATCGTGAGATATTAGATAGGATTAGTCTTTTCGTATTGATAATCGGAGGTTGGTGAACACATCTAAACTTGGTATTCAGTACATTCCCAATGTTTTGACCGGGTCCTCATTGTCCCATTGTAGCAGAGAACTACTGCATCTGTGCTCGACGGGAATTTCTGCCAACGATGATGGACTGTTGCTCGCACACTTCCTTAACTCCATGCATGCATTTTGAAGTGCCCCAGATACTTGCTCCATTTTGTCCTTTGCTACCTCAACTGTATAGTTCCTGTTTCGCCCTCGGATATCTGCTAATTTCGTCGTCGCCAATTTGATGTAGCACTCGAAAGGATGCCCTCCAAAGGATCCGTTGGTACTGGTGGTCGTCGTAATGTATGTTTTTGCATCGATACATCTTTTGGATGTCTTCTGGGAATGCATATAAATATTTTCTCCAATTCAGAATACTGCAGCCAGGTTATTTTGCAATGCTTGTCCCACACACAGAATGTCGTTTAGCGACTGACCATTGGAAGTCTTGGCGGATGCGTCAAACACGATCCTATGCTTGGTGGACAGGCTTTCTTCCTTGAAAACCGCGTGATGTGGAAGAACGTTTACTTGGGTTTTCTGTCGCTCGGTTCTCTTCGCTTGCGTTATCTGGACTGACTCAAAATATTCTTTAATTCCGTTGCAATAACGGATCCATTCATCTGGTGATCGTTTAAGGCGGCGTTCCAGGTGTAGGCATGTGTTTAGGGCCATCTGATGTAATCGTCCAATGGTCATTTCTGGGTCGAACAGTGTTTTGAACGGCAATCTGACTTCATAACGTCCACTCTCTAGGCGCCGGTAGGTTTCTTTAAAGAATTCTTCGCACCAAGACTCTTCAGTGGAAAGAGGATGGCGTTCAGGAACTGGTGCTATTTCGCAAAACTATTTTAACAGATGTTCTGTGTCTATTGCGGTGTGATGACAGTGCAGATGCTGGTTGGGCTCGGCAGATCCTGCTTGTCCGGACAGAAGATTGTGTTTTATGCCATGGGCTCGGCTGGCCTGGCAGATATATTTGAGACAACAAATCAGCTCCGATTATTAGGTCGATTCGTTTGGAGCGGTAGAATTGCGGGTCTGCTAGCGCAAGGCCAGTGAGATGTTCCCAGTTATGAGAAAGAATGGCTGGGCAAAAATGCTGTTAAGGAATTTAGAACATAGGCAGCTCCGACTTCTAAACTGGGTGAGCTGCCGCTCGGTGGACGAATGCTGAAGCTAACGGTGCCCTTGCACTGGTAAGTCTTACTTGCTCCAACTCCTGCAATCGTGGTGCGCGTGTTCCGAAATTAGGGTTGCTTCGGATCCATGATACAGTAGGGCGTTGATCGTGGCTTCTTGTCCGGTTTTTGGATTGGTGATATGGACTCGGGGGGTCGCTAGTAAAATGCTCCGTATTGGTGCGTTAGAAGAAACTGCAGTGAGACAGTTCAGGCTGGAGTTGCTCAACTGTGGAGTTTGTGCTGCGTTGAATGCAGGCTGGATGCCGGAGGCGTTTGTTACAGGTGTAGACTGAGTTTCTTGTGTGTGTGGCGGACGCTGTGGGTGGTGCTAGAGCGTATAGTGACGCTGACCACATTGCTGACAGTTCCGCGTACTTGAGTGCGCACAGTGAGTGCGTGTGTGAGGTTCCCAATAAGAGTCGCTGATAAGAGTCCATGGATAGAAATGCGGGGCACCTCCGCAGGATGTGGCTGGACCCGCAATGCACGCAGCGAAGGTTGCTGGGAACCCGCGCGGATGAACCTGTTGCGCAAACGAGGGGTTTCGGTTTTTAATAGCATCGATCGTGACGAGGCAGTCATTTAGGAACTGCTCAAGTTTGAGGAATGATGGCACCTCTGTGTTGCTGCCGAGATAATGTTCCCAAGCCGCATGCGTCCCTTCGGCAATTTTGTAGACACATAGTAAGCGAGCCAATGAGTGGGTTCTTTGGCCATTTGGCTGATGCTGTTTGTAGCTTTCGTCGATAGTGCAATATACTTCCAAATAGGGTTCTTCAAACTCAGAGGCCAAACCTTTTAGATAATAAGGCGTCTCCTCGAGTCCCTCGGTGCTTACCATCTTTGTGTGTGTCTCTAAAAAGTTCGCCTTCAAATCATCTACTTTCTGAAGTCGCTTCTGGAAATAAATCACTGTTTTCCGTTACATAGCATCCTTTCGGAAACACTGTAAAGTTGCCTTAAGAGCTTCGTGACGATCCGCTTATAGTTTGGCTAAACCATCCAGATCATTAGTGTCAGTCATTTTAACTCTTTGTTACAGTTTGACTTGCAGTTTTAGACCCACTGACCAGCTGCGCACCGTTGCCAAACTTCAGACAGCGTGCCGCGAAATTAGAACGGTCGTTTCGAACTTGTGGTAAATCTTGCTGTTGTCGATTTTGCGAGTTGTGTTCAGCTCCCCTCATATGTTTGTGTTTGACTGAAGAGGCAAACAATGAAAAAGATTGGGGTTTATACTGAAATATAGTGTTATATATTGAGCACTTAGGATACAATTCCAGTTATATTCGCGGATCAAATTCACGGGTGTCTTTTTTCAAAATCCAAGTTCTTCTCTGTGTGACCAACTCGAAACGGTCCTTTTTTTCTAATCTCACGGCTCTCTCGCCAGAAACTAGCGATGACAAAACTGCACAGTTCTTTTGATTGAGGTTGCGGGGTGTTCCCCTTTTACTGCTTACTACCAGCCGTTTTTTGCGCTTAGGGGACTGTTCTAAAAGCTTACGGCTATTAAAGTGCGAATTCAGCGCAGAAAGGAGATCGTCAACTCGGCGAAAATAATCTCTAGCGACGCCGAAACAGCTAATCAGAACATCAAGCCTCCTTTGGCGCATGAACGATTTCATCTCGCATGAACGATGCAACCTCGACACAAGCGTCACAACAGAACTGCAAATACAAGAGAATGACATATAATTGAGGGAAGATTGTTAACAAATAACGTAAAAAAAAGCGGACCCAGATGGCTTCTTTGTGGGACACAGGAGGTAACACGGAGAATTTTAGAAATTTAATTTTTTAAAAGGACCCTTTGTGACCTGCCATTCAGGTAACTTGAAATCCATTTGTAAACTACTATTGAAGCGCTTCGAACTCTTTCACAACCATATTATCAGGCCAAAAGTCGCCTGAGCATGTGTCTTCAAAAAGCTCGTTTGGGTCAGTTATCTTGAAAGATGAAATGTCTCTAGCATACCAAAACTTAAACTTTGCCACCTTTACACTATTACTATCGGCTTTAGTTTTGTCTTCTATATAAGACAATACATTATAAGTTGTTTGATCAGGGGAGAGCCGAGAAACAAAAATTTGTTTCTTTATTGGAACCACTGAAACGGATTTTGGTGGACCTGACATTGTTTCTGCAAAACCAACTTGATCCGATTGTCCGGACTCAGTAGTCCCTTGTGGTGGTTTAGCTACATTTTTATGGTTAGGTGGTTTTACTAATTGTGAAACTACCGCGGACAAATCGGAATTCTTAAAAGTCCCTGGTTGCAACATTTGAGGGTTTTCTGCAATCAGCTGCTGATCCGCCGGAATGCTCTGTTGTTCTTTTAATTGCGGTTGCGGGGTGTTCCCCTCTTGCTGGTCACCACCAGCGGCTTTTTGGGGACTCTTCTAATAGCTTACGAACATTAAACTGCGAATCCAGCGCAGAGAGGAGATCATCAGCTCGGCGAAAACTATCTCTATCAATTCCGAAACAGCTAATCAGCCCCATCAAGCCGCCTTTAGTTTGGCGCATGAACGATTTCATCTCGTTTGCATCCTTGACACAAGCATCACAACAGAACTGTAAATTGGGCCCTTTTGAAAGGTCAGCACTTGTCCGGCCAGTAAAACCGACGCACTTGCTGTGCAAGTCATGTTAGATTGGTCAGCCCTAATTACGAAAATGCATTTTTGGCAGATGCAGACTAAATTATTATTACTCATTCTATCTATTGAAACCACTGTACCAAGAATACGAATTGAAATTTATAAGCGAGCAGTTATAAGTACCGCAAGATCGCAGAAACTGCACGCTTAGAACTTTCAAAACAAAGAGAGCGAGAGAGCGGGAGCGTAATTTAGTTAAAGTGCATGCAAAGGAAACACTAAAAGCACAAATGACATACAGCGGGGTTAAAAGAAAAGAAAACATAGAACAGAATACGAAATTAAAACAATTTTTAGGTATTAGTATGTGCACAAAGATTTATAGTTCACTCGCGAAGCGAACGGAATTTAAATATATATTTAAAGGATTAAATGAATATTGTTTTGATACAACCCACCGATGGGATTAAACGAAACAAAATACAAAATCGGAGCGCAGAAAAAAACACGACCGATCACTTTGAAAGTCAAAGACGATAAAAGCATTAATTTTATCTTACTTAGCACAAAATTATTATTAGTATTAGTTTCGTATGAATTGGGCTCCGCGCTAAACAAACACTGCTTGGTGTCCACTTGTTTGCGCTGATCATAGTGCATCAACGCCTCTTATGGGCAACCATTAGAAATGGCCTACCTAAACCTAATGCAGTACTTGACGAGTTTGAAAAAAACTAACACTTGTCACTAAGAAAATCCTCACGACTCGTAACGAAAATAGTGATTATTTCGTTGTTATATTATGCTTGTATATTCCCCCTCGTTCTGATATTAGTCCTACCTTCAGCATTTGGCTCAAATACAGAGTATTCACTCAACCCTAGGCTATAACGATCATCTTATTGTAATGGGCGACTTTAACCTCCCTGACATTTCCTGGATGACATCAACTGATTCAAGTGCTCTCGTTCCCACCACGGCCCAAGAGTTTGTTCACGGTCTATTGATCTTTTATTGGGACAACTGAACTCAGTCTTGAACTGCTCCAAAAAAGTTTTAGACATTATTTTGGTCTCGGAGTTCGCCAATGCATTCATAATTCGAATTAGTCCTCTCTCCAATCCTGAAGACGCTTACCATCCTACACTTGAAGTTACTTTAGAAGCATCAGCTCCATTTCTGTCATGTCCCGAAATCGAACAGCATCTTATCGCTATTTTCGAAGAGTTAAATTAACAGAAATGAATAGGCATTTATCGGAACTCGACTGGTCTTTTATGGATTCAAACGATGATCCCTTACATATTGTAGAACAGTTTTATGGTATACTCTATTCTGCTTCCGATACGTTCGTTCCCTCATTTCCCTCTGCAAACGCGCCTCATAAGCCCCCGTGGATCTCTCGTAGACTCTCTTTCCTGAAAAACTCCATGTTTAGACTTTTTAAGAAATTTAAGAGAACTTGCATCCCAGTTGACCATTTGATGTATCTAATAGCTCGTTCAAATTTCTTAGTCCACAATTCCGTATGTTACAATAGTTACCTAAACCGTTGCAGAATAGAATTCCAAAACAACCCCAAGCAGTTTGTTAATTCGAAACGAAAATCGCAACAATTTCCATCTTGCCTTCACCTCGATACGACATCTGCCTCTAGTGACGCCGATATTGCGAACTTATTTGCAAAATTTTTCCACTCCACGTACTCGTCTTTTAGTTACGATACCACTTCATCCTACCCATACCCTCTTCCTCACTCCCACAGTATTTTCACGCCCCTAATTAGTGAGGATGATGTTTTTCAACATCTTAATACAATCAAAATGTCTTTTTCTTCGGGCCCAAATCTTGTACCGAGCTGTGTTATAAAAACATTTGCCGATGCTTTGTGCAAACCTTTATCTAAACTTTTTCAGATATTCCTCCGACATTCGTATTTCCCTGAAGTTTGGAAGGAATCTTTTATCGTTCCACTTCATAAAAAGAGATGCAAATCGGACATTAAAAACTACCGCGGTATTGCAAAACTGAGCGCGATCCCCAAGTTTTTTGAACAGCTTATTACCGCTGAGCTACAGCACCAATTCAGCTCAGTAATGTCCCCAACTCAGCATGGTTTTATGAAACGAAGGTCAACGACTACAAATCTTCTAGAATTTACCTCAGTCATCAGAAGCGCTTTTAAAAATAACAATCAAACTGATGTTATTTTTACGGACTTCAGTAAGGCTTTTGATTCCGTGAACCATCAATAATTATTGAAAAAACTAACATTACTAGGATTCCCGATCACGTTGACTAAGTGGATTTCAACATACCTTTCGAACCGGACTCAGAGAGAAGCTTTTAAAAGCACAATCTCAAACTCTGTTCACTTGAACTCTGGTGTTCCGCCACCTAGGACCCCTACTGTTTGGAACTTTCATAAATGTCTTGCCTCAAGCAGTTTTCTCCTCTCATGTTATGATGCATGACGACGTAAAACTTTGTTTGCCATTATCGAACCCCAATTTCCATGAACTCTTGCAAGCCGATCTGAACAACCTTCATTCTTGGTGCATCCAGAATTTGCTGTTTTTAAACCACTCGAAATGTAAATTTTAGGTCTGTATGTATGTATGGAGTGTTATTCAACCACAACTTAAACTACTCTGATCACATTGGCATTATAGTTAGTAAAGTTAAAGGGGTTTTTGCCTTTGTTAAACGTTAGTCTAAGGAATTTGAGGATCCCTATACCACGAACAACTTATACATTTCCTTGGTTCGTCCAATTCTTGAATACTGCTCGTGTGTTTGGTCTCCTCAATATACCAATTATCAGGACCTTATGGAATCGGCACAGAAACAGTTCCTTTTGTTTGCTTTACGTGGTTTAACCTGCGAAACACATCGTCACCTACCACCTTACGTGGATATACTGCGTCTACTGAACCTCCCTCCCTCAAGGATCGTCGAACCTGCCATGGTGTCATGTTCCTTCACAAATTAATAACTGGACTCTATCAAAATAGGCAGGAGAAACCGCAGACCGAAACATACATAAGGGGAAATGGTAGAGAATTCCCCAAACAACGACAGGTATAACCCATGGATGGGTTATGTCACCGACGCTTCGGCAAGTGGCATTGGAGCAGTTCTGTCTTGAGAATGCAAGCCCATCACAATGATATCTCGCACACTTAAACAAGCCGAGACTCATTACGTCACTAACGAAAAGGACTACTGGCCGAGTGGGGCCTAATAAATTACAAAACTACCTGTACGGCTCCAGAGAGCTGCATATTTATACTGACCATCAGCCACTCACTTTCGCAGTGTCTAAAAACAACACTAACGCAAAGATCAAAACGTGGAAGGCGTTTATAGAAGAGCATAACGCAAAGATTCATTATAGGGGAAAGAAAATTTCGTGGCAGACGCCCTATCAAGGCAGAATATTAACGCACTTCCAAATAAGCCGCAATCTGATTCCCCCACTATTCATAGTGAAATATCCCTGAATTACACAATCGAGACAACCGATAAGCCCCCAAATTCGTTTAGAAATCAAATGATTCTAGAAAAGACAGGTTTTGATTTGCATAAAAGATTTATAATGTTTGGCAGCAAGACACGCCATATTATACAATTCACTGGCAAAAACAGCCTTATGTATATAATAAAACCTGTAGTTAACCCTGGATTCGTAAATGCATTACATTGCGACCTCCCAACTCAGGCCAAAAGTAAATCGTGCACCGACAAAAAATAATTCCTAACTTGCATTGACAAATTTTCCAAACTAGCCATGGTGCAACCATTAGCATATCGATTCATAATTGACATAACACCCCTCCTTTCAGTTAGTCAATTTATTCCCCAAAATTAAAACTATGTAAACAGTCACCTCTCTGTTGAAAAATCAATTTAACATAGACATTGTCAATGCACCACCGCTTCATAATGGTCAGGTGGAGCTCTTTCGCAGCACCCTGACATAGATTGCTAGGTGCCTAAAAATCGACAAAAAAATTAGTGACACAGTTCAAGTAATACTTCGCGCATCTAGATAATACAATTTAACCATCCATTCAGTCACGGAACCAAGACCACTTGACTTAATTTTTGACACAACTAAACCAGTACTACAGTTAATTAAGGAAAAGTTAACAAAGACGCAACAATACCAGCTTTCAAAATGCAATCCAGATATGCAAAACAGAGTGTTTGGTGTAGGCGATGACCACTACAAATGCTCGAATCCCCGATTTCTCTCGAGCAAACTACATCCCCAATGCGGACGGCAACGTTTTTTTTATGGGAAAAGACTAGTTTTATTAGACACTCTTCTAATTTAAGTAACTTTATAAGCATTGTAGAAGACACAGAACGAATGTACGAACTTTTGCAGATAAACCAACTCACCGAAACCGTCAATAAAATTATTAAAGAAAAAATGGGAGCACTTGTAGACACCCCACATTTATACGAAATGATTTCGGCACGAAATAGAATGTTAATCACAGAAATTCAAAATTGAATGCTTAAAAAGATCATGATTCACACCGTTCTGCAACTTCACGACTTCAACGTAATCGCAAAATGCAACGATGGCCGTCACTGACTGCGCTACAAACAACGACTCGATTTTTTGTAAGATAGTCACGCTCGATACCTGCGCCCGCGGAGTACACTCAGGTGCGATAGCCACCTACCACAAATTACCGAAGTAGACGAGGGGATCACGTACCACCAATTACCAAAGTAGACGAGGGGATCATTACCATCAACAATCAACCTTCAAATGCCAGCATAGACGATGGCCCATTGGTGGTACTAGATGAAACATATTTGGTCACCTTCGAACGCACAGCCATTATCAACAACACAAAATACCAAAACTACAACTCCAGATAAGCAAAACCCCTATTGCATGACCAAGTTCTAAGCCTTACAATGCTGAAGCGGATGAACGAGAATAACATAAACGTTATCCAGGAACTTAAGGTCGAAGTAACATAGGGCGGAGTCTTCCAGTTGTGGTTAATCATCTGCATATGCAACAGCCTTACCGTATGTGGGTTACTCGTCGCTCATCAGTGCTGGAATTGTTTACTTCGGCTGCGTGCAGACGTGTTTTATTAACGCTCCGGAAAAACAATTAATCAATCAGTCGAAAACGTTTGAAAAATTAATAAGCGCGAGGTTTTGCGTTTCGCGATGCAAATCGCATATCGTAAACTAAAGTTTTAATTAATTAAATAATTAATCTTTACGCACTAACGATAAACAAATGAGTAAGAACTTGGATCAGCGCATTCAATGACAAAAACAACAAGACGAAGCCCGTGAATTCAGAGAGAGCAAGACAAACGTCGTCTTTCTTTGGCCCGTAGCAATGCTTATTTTACGGTGACGAGTAATACTCTAGAACCGAAAGTGCTTGAAGGTGCAAGTTTACTGACCGCCGAAAACCAGAGAGCTAGCTCTTGCTCTCCCGCCCTGCTCTTCACCGCTCAAACGCCTTGGAGTGAGCAATGCAAGACTCCAACAGAGCTTCTGCCGCCTAGCGCAACAACAACAGCAACTACTACAAAGGTCTCTGTCGCCAACAATGCAATAACGACTCCACCCTCTTCTTGTTCTGCAGGTAAAGCAACAACACAACCAAGTGTAAAAATCGGTGCAAACGGCAAAAACAAAGCTACGGTAGAAGAAGTGACAATTCTGCAAGCGGGTTCGGCCATGCAGACAGGCATGGATCGCTACATTAATATCTCCAAGCGCAAGCTAACACCCCCAACAACTCGGACGGCAATAAGCCAAAAATAAATCGTTCCAACAACCCAGCAAGCAATTTGAGCGTTTTCTGACGGTTTTCTGATACTTTTTTCTGAGCATTTACAGTCATAAAGTGTGCAAAAAAGAGTCCGGAAAGAGTGTTTTTTTCTTTGAAAACGGTCGCACTTTAAGAGGAAGATTTCTGAGTCCGATCTGACTCTTTTCTGACACAGATATAAGTGCTTTCACCCTCCGATGGAAGCATAGAGAACCCTCAGAAAAGGCTCAAAAAAGTACCCTTTTAAGCCACTTAAATCTCAACGAAAAAGGCTCTTTTCAGACTCTTTTTCGTTTGAACAAGAATTGAAAATATTTAAATTTTTACACTTTTTATAATTAATATTTATTTTACTCAAAAATTAACAAGATACTTAGGAATACAAATTAAAAAAAAAAGCATATGTTCAAGATGATAAAATAAGATTAAATGTCGAACTCACAGTGACAAAATTAAATTATGAAATATAAGAAACTTAAACATTAATTCTTAAATTTAAATTATGTAATATTAGAAACTTAAACATTAATTCTTAAATTTAAACCTATAAGCATAAACTTTTATATATTTTGTTTTACTTTTTTTTCGGCTTTCTTATAATATTTAATTCTATCATTGGCAGTTTGAAACCATTTGCTGCATATTAATGAGAATTGCTTATCGGTCGACAGCAAATTTTTGATTAAAAGCACCTAAAAAAGAGTAATAAAATAAAGAATTAAATACAAAATATTAAATTTGATTAAAGTCAAAATTTTCAAATGTAATATTTACTTCTAACTGCTGTTGTTATTGCCAAGCTCATGACACAGATTTTGGTGTTGGTCCCCTTCCACGAAAAATTAGAGGCAATTTCATCGGTAAACATTTTTTTCCACATTGTGCGCAGAAATTTGGCAGGATCGGAAATGTTATAATTCCTAATTTCTGTCTCCTACAAAATAAAAATAGACAGCATAATTTTGTTGGATATTTAACCACAATTTTAATTAGTCTTACCAATTGTTCACACAATTCAGCTGAATTGTTTAGGTCCTCTTCAAATTTTTTAATGTCTTCTATTTTATTAAAGGGCTTAGGTGGTAGCAGCATTCGAGTCTTATTACCTTGTACAAGCTTTCGTTGTGCTATCACTTCTGTTAGTAGGCGAGTTTGAATCTTAGTATTTTCAGCTTCCAATTTAACCAAGCGTTCCTTAAGATCTATAAAAATATAGCTTGGTTTTGTCCGTAAATTGCACAGTAATTATTATCTACCTTCTACATTTTTATTCAATTTTTGCATCTGGTTGAAAATTAACTGCAACATAGCTAAAAAAATACAAATTTACTTTATAGTAGAAAATAACTTTTCATAATTATACTTACTTGAAGTACTTGGATATTCATAGTTAGAAGTTAATTGGGTGTAGGGAACGTTGGACATATCGACTTCATTCGTTAAAGTTGACGTTTCCTCTGATTGCTTTTCATTATTTAAAAATTGATCGGTAAAGTCATTCATTGTGTATGATGGGAATGACAACTATACAACCTGAAGACGAAATATTAAAAATAATGGCCTTTTGGGTAACGTCTGTTACTTTATGAGCTCTCGGTATGTCGTTAAGAACAAGCGCTTCCGAATATCTAATGCCTAAAAGGCTTGATTTTAAAGGCAAAGTGAACAGATCTTCGTTAAGTAAAATTTCATTTGATTTCACAATCACTTCATTGTTTTCTTCAAAAAATCTATCAATTTTATAAACTTTGGAATCCACAATGTAAATATGGTCTGGAGCATTGATGGACATATATATGTATTTATTTCTAATTGATAGAATGTTTCCTCTTTGACATCTTTTTAGAATTTTTGTAGCGCTCTCTCCAATTGATATTGTACTGATGCTTTGCTCAACAAGGCGATTATATATTTGCGTAGCAACATGTGTTCCTTTTCTTACCATTTGCTTTACTTTGTATAAATAACTTTCATATTTAAAAGCACTAATGGAATGTAGATTGTCTTGGTAAAATATACATTCTTCTGCCAAATGCGACAGGCAATGAAAATTATATTTCAGAAATGTTTCGTCATAAAGCTCTTGTAATTTACTTATAAAACTACGAATTAGTTCTTTAGCACATACATTTTTAGTCACGCAAAATTTGTCACTTAGGAGAATTCTAATTGCAATGCTAAGTTGAATAAAGTGTTCATATCTGCTTTCTGTTAAAACTCCTCTCAAAACTACGGGTCCTGTATACAGTAGGAATTGCCTAAACTCAACGGCTTTCCACCTATCCATTTCAAAAATACTTCTCGGTTTTCTGGCAAACTCCTTACAAATATCTGCCTTTAAAGACATGAACTTGTTGTTTAAATAATCAATTTTTTCTTTTGATAGGGAGTAATCCTTTCCTCTTATTTTAATCCATCCTTTCAACATACTTTTCATAACTCCTAAGCAAACTGTATGCATATAATCAAATGGGAATTGACGCACTATATCTAATGGAAGCTCTTCAATTTTAATTGGAGAAAGAATATTGTGATGCTCGACCTGTGCTCTATTTCTAAATTGGTCGTCTGTTCTTGGTAAACTGTCTTGAAGTTTGTGCACTTGAGGCAACCAAAATAGGCGCTGTGACTTTTAATTCCAAGAACAAAAGCTCTTGCAGGCGAGTCGCAAATAAAGGCTCTAACTTTTATATCAAAATGATTTGATTTATACAAAAAACCAGTGGAAATAAGAGAACGAAGCTCAGAAATAAATAAATTAAGATATTCGTTAACATCTTTTGGTTTGCTGTCTCCACAAAAAACGCCAGCTAACAATACAGGTGTAGTTTTATAAATATTTATTAGTATCGGCCATGCCTGCATATTAGAGCTTTTAAATAGTGGCAGGCCATCAATATTTATATTGAGAAATATTGTCTTTTCTTTAAAAGTATAATTTTCAAAAAAATCTGTCAGGCAATCAGCGATTCCATAATTTATATACTCGCCGCCATCCATTGGGACACAATAGCCATCTTTAGGTGTTCTCTTTAAAGTCCTGGAATCACATGGCAAATCAGGTGAAATACGGCGCAGGATGTTCAGAAGCTCATTTAAAGCAGAGCACGATATATTAAATGCAACTGCCCAGTTTGACAATTCCTCGCGCAGGGATTTGATCTCATGCTCTGCGGAGTCTTCAGAAATGTTACTTTCATTACTTAAGTATACATCGTTTTCCATATGGTTTTGCTCCAAATAAGGCCCTGAATCCAACATTTGTTCATTCCCTTCGCCGAGCTCCGGTGGCAGAGACTCACAGCAAGGTAAATTCCTGCTCTTCAGGGCATTTAAAATTTTTTTAGATTCACTTCGGCTCGATCTTTGCAGACTCATAATTTATGGTTTATCAAATATAAAATTCAGCTTACACTTTTTTTTTGTATTCACTCAACACGTCCGACTTGAACTTGCGTATTGCACAAACTAAGTAAATTTGTGCATTTTAAATCATCTTGCTTATCGCAGGAATCTGCATCCCGTTATTTTAATCGCGATTTTTACTTTGATTTTACTTACCATCGTTCAGAATATGCTCAGACATAAGAGCTTTTTATGAGCCTATGCTTAGAGAGCACCAAATGTGCTCCGAAAACGCTCTTATTTATGTGCCGACTCAGAAAACACTCTGAAACGAGGCTCTTTTCAGACACATAATTAAGAGCGCTCCTAACTTTGCTTGCTGGGAAAGGCCCTGAAAATCCCGGGCCATTAAATGAAAATAGATTTTCCATTTTGGCGGAGCCTGAAATAGAGTTCGAACAATTAGCCCCAAGGAAACTAAAGCCCCCACCTATTTTTATTCGGGAGAAGATCCCGAATGCCCTACTCAAGAAAATAGTTGAGCTTGTCGGAAAAGATAACTTTCATGTTATTCCGCTTATGAAAGGTAATATAAGCGAAACTAAACTCAAAACCGAAGACGATTTCCGAGCAGTGTCGAAGTACTTAAACGATGCCAAAAAAAAAAGTTGCAAAGGTTTGCAAGTTGTGCTTAAGGGAATAGAACCCGATGTGACCCTCTCCGAAATTACAGAGGCCTTAAAAGAAAACGGTTTTTGCGCAAAAAATGTTATAAACATTATGAACAAAAACAAGAAGCCGTAACCACTCTTCAAGGTCGAGCTGGAGCCAGACAGCAGAACTTTGAAAAAAAACGCAGTGCACCCGATCTACAAGTTGCAGTACCTTCTGCACCGTAGGATCACAGTGGAAGAGCCGCACAAACGGACCGGGCCAGTGCAATGCACAAATTGCCAGGAATACGGTCATACCAGGGCTTACTGGACCCTCAGGTCAGTATGTGTAGCTTGTGGAAACTGCCACGGCTCCGAACCCTGCCCTGCCAACAAGGAAGACTCTCTCACTAAAAGTGTGTAAACTGCCAAGGAAACCACTCCGCAAACTACAGAGGCTGTCCACAAGGTGATGAAAAGTCGGATGCAACGAGCGACAACGGCACGCTCCCTGAACACACAAAACACTTACATGAGATCACAAACGACACCGGAAGTTTTCTTCGCAAAAGCGATCATCATTTGGCCTTTCAATTACCACCAACGGAATGTCTTACGCCAGTGCTCTAAGATCAGGCACAGCTCACATAGAGCCGAAAATTGATAACATCCAGCAGACCATGGGACAGCCACAAAGTAACATGGAATCTATGATGTTTATGCAAAACCAAAATATCTTGATACAAATGCTTGCAGCTCAGCAGTCCAAATAAACCATGCCTAACCTTCGAATAACTCTGTGGAACGCCAACGGTGTTTCACGGCATAAACCTGAAATAACTCAATTTCTGAACGAAAACCACATCGACGGTATGTTGCTGGCAGAAACGCACCTCACCAGCAAATATAACTTTCAAATACGGAGATACACGTTCTACGGCACCGATCATCCAGATGGTGAAGCGCATGGCGGAACTGGCATCTTAATAAGAGACCGCGTCAAACACCACTTTCACCAACGATTTTCAAAAAATTATCTGCAAGCCACATCGATAAAATTTCAGTTGGGCAACTGCAACACTGCCATTGCCGCTGTCTACTGCCCACCCCGCTTTACAGTCTCCGAAGACCAATTCATGGACTTCTACAATTCACTTGGTGAGCGATTCATAGCAGCAGGAGATTACAACGCCAAGCACACGCACTGGGGATCCCGCCTTGTGACCCCCAAAGGAAGGCAATTATATAATGCACTCATTAAAACATGGAACAAACTGGACTACGTTTCACCAGACAGCCCTACATACCGGCCTACAGTTTCTTCCTAGAAACCTAACTGATTTAATTGATTTTGCTGCGACAAAAAACATTTCTCGCAATTTAATATCAGCAAAATCGCTTTTGGATCGCTCAACACCGCAAGGGTGGGATGGGCACATACACCAACACAAAACTAACCTTGAAATCGAACAGCTTGTTCTGGAGAAAAGACGTTTGAGACGTGCTTGGCAAACCAGCAGATCACCATCCTCCAAACAAAGTCTTAAAGAAGCTGGTCGCAGACTTACCAGGGCTCTAAGGCAAGAAGAAGTAAAAGAACAACGCCAGTACGCCACCAGCACTAAGCATCCCTTGTGGAGGGCTTGTACATTTGCTTTACACCTTCGAAATGTTTTCCAGCCAAACCCTGAAACTTATTCATTCGCACTACCGTCGCCGTCAATTCGAATCGAATCTGAGACGGAGCCAATTCTGTTTCAACCAAACGAAGTTGCAAAAGTAATCACCGAGCAATTGAAACCAAAAAAGGCCCCAGACGGTGATCAAATAACTCCCAAAATGTTAATCGAACTTCCAAACTGTGCAGTTGAGGTTATTTGTAAACTCTTTAACGGTATTACACGACTTGGCTATTTTCCAAAAAAATGGAAACAATCGGTAATCATAATGATCCCAAAGCCAGGAAAAGCTCACACAATACCACCTTCGTACAGAACGATAAGTTTACTCTTGTGTCTGTCAAAACTGCTCGAAAAATGCCTTTTGACGCGCATAATCCCATATCCCATATATCCAGCACACCAATTTGGCTTTCCAGAAAGCCATGGAACAATAGAGCAAGTCAACAGACTAACAACAGAAATACGGACTGCATTCGAGCTTCGGGAATACTGCAGTGCGGTATTCCTTGACGTTGCACAGGCTTTCGACCGAGTCTGGCTTGATGGCCTTATGCATAAAATCAGAACGATCCTGCCGGGAAACACTCACAGGATACTTTAATCGTACCTTTACAACAGAGCCTTCGTCGTGAGATGCAACACTACAACATCCGACGACTAGCGCGACATCCCCAAGGTAGCGCCCTTGGTCCAACTCTATTTCTCCTCTACACCGCAGATATCCCCACGAACGAGCGGCTAACTACTTCTACATTCGCAGACGATACGGCGATCATAAGTCGGTCCAAATGCCCAAATGTATAAAAATAAATGCGCAAAAGTGTAAACACATAACGTTTACTCTTAACAGACAAACGTGTCCCCCGCTAACCCTAAATAACACACCACTTCCACAAGCTGACGATGTAACGTACCTTGGCATCCACCTAGACAGGAGACTTACATGGCGGAGACATATCGAAGATAAGAAAATTCACCTAAAACTAAAATCAAACAGTCTCCATTGGCTTTTAAACGCGCGCTGTCCCCTCTGCCTGGACTTCAAGGTCCTGCTCTACAATTCAACACTTAAGCCAGTCTGAACCTACGGCTCCCAATTGTGGGGAAACGCGAGCAGCAGCAACATCGACAGTATTCTGCGAGCACAATCAAAAAACTGATTGATTTTTGTAGTGAAGCATATAAGGCGGCGAAAAGGAAATTCGTTGAAATTTAAAGTTCTCAGTGCCGCTTTCAATTTCTATAATATGTTTACCAAAGTATTTTAGCATTTACCTCCTTTAGGAAGTCTAGACAACTAACCAATCCAGTTCCTTCAGATTTAGAATTAAGAAAGTTTTTTTATTGAAAAGATGAATAAGACAGTTTTGTTTCACATGTGATTCGCCGAAAATAAATTTTAACGTGAAGCCTTTTTCCCCATAATGTCTTTAAACGCAGCTAAGGGCAGAATAACTAGATGGACCCCAGTGTGTCATCAGGTGGATCAGTGGATTAAAAGCAGGTAAGTGCCTTTTATTATGGTTTGTAGCTTTTAACTGAATTAGATTTCATTTTAGGTGTTTATTTAATTGGTACACGCCGTCCTTTTGGCACGCTCTGGGTAGTAAATCAGTCCTGTGAGTAGGCACTACTTCATCCGCAGTAATCAAGTGCAACAGCCGCCCCTCAGTTATGTGGATACTGCATGCATTTGTTTTTATATGTTTTTAATAAGTATTAACGTTTGATTACTTCTTTTTCAGGTGTTGTTTGTAGCAAGATGAGGACAAGTGTAACATAAGGTGGATTCGGTGGATTAAAAGCAGGTAAGTGTTATTTATTAATGTTTTTAGCTATTGGCTGATATTAATCTCCATTTCAGGTGTTGATTTAATTGGTACGTGCCGTCCTTTTGGCACGCTCTGGGTTGAAACTCAGACCTGTGTGGAGGCCCTTTTTCATTCGCAGTAATCAAGTGCAGCAGCCGCCCCTCAGTTAAGTGAATACTGCATGCATTTGTTTGTAGATAATTTTAGTATGTATTAACGGGTTGATTACTCATTATACCCGTTACTCGTAGAGTAAAAGGGTATATTGTATTCGTGCAAAAGTATGTAACAGGTAGAAGGAAGCGTTTCCGACCCTATAAAGTATATATATTCTTGTTCAGGATCACTAGCCGTCAATACCTATCGATTGGCCTAATAAAAGTTTGCCACGCCCACTCTAACGCTCAAAAACCCATTAAACGCTTAAGCCTGGCTAGCGCCTACATTTCTACATGGGGTAGATGGCGCAATACAATAGCGCCATCTATCGGATGACTTTGGAACAGCTGGCCAAGGTGCTCAACAGAGTCAACGTTAATTCTCGATAAGGATTTCTATTAAAGGAAATTGCGATGGTTTTCATTTGTCAATACCGAACTATATCTCAAGAACTATGCAAATCAAATCAAGTTGGCCAAATTGGATGTTTGAGTCAAAAAATGGCGTATGTGTGTATGTATGTAAGCATATACATATGTATGTATCTACATTGTACACAGTTGCAATTGCTCGGCAATTATAATATTAAGTTGCTTAGCTGAGTAACGGGTATCTAATAGTCGAGGCATTTGACTATAGCGTTCTCTCTTGTTTTTTTTCAGGTGTTGTTTGTAGCAAATGAGGTCCAGTGAAGCATCAGGTGGATTCGGTGGATTAAAAGCAGGTAAGTGCTATTTATTAATGTTTTTAGCTTCTGGCTGACTTAATTTCATTTTAGGTGTTAATTTAATTGGTACACGCCCTTCCTTTGGAACGCTCTGGGTAGTAACTCGGTCATTTATCAGTGTTTACAAACTCCGGCCGATATTAATTTATATTTCAGGTGTTTTATTTAATTGGTACACGCCGTCCTTTTGGCACGCTCTGGGTAGTAACTCAGTCCTGTGATGAGGATATTAGAGTATACGTCCACCATGATGATTTGGTGGCAAAAATCTCATGCCTCGCAAGAAAAAATGCTTTGTAATTGACGCGAATAGGTTAGGTTTGTTGTAAATGCTGAGTATTTGGCGCCAAAATAATAATTTTGGCGCAAAGATGCCTGGTTTTGGCGCAAAAAATTTGGTTATGGCGCCTTTTTTGGCACGTACGTATATATTTTCTGTGATGTGCATAGTTGCATGCGTCAGTATAAAATTAAGTACACTTAACAAACAGTTGCACTATATATGCGCGTCGATTGGGCACGAAACATTTTTAATATGTTAAAAGTAGTCAGTATTCTATTTCAGGTAGCGTTTTAGTTTTTTATTTTTTGTTTTAGTTATTAGTTTAATTTACTTAGTTTGTTGTTTATTATAGCATTTTAATCAGTAATCAGCAATTACTTAAAATTTAAACTGAAAATTCATCAATTAAAAGGTGATTAAAAAAACTGCAGGGTAAGAAGCGGTGCTCTTCGCCGTTTCGTCCTTGGGCTAAGAAAGGCCAGGAGACTGGTTGTATGAGTTCATCGCTTTTTAATCAGTATTTCATCTCATTTTCATAAGTATTCCATCACAATTTCAACAGTATTTCATTGAATTTTTATCAGTAGTTAATAAAAAAAACCTTCAGGCAGACCTACGCCCGTCTGTTTTTATTAAGGGGAGGTAGAGGTTTCTCGGAATTATTATCCGAGTCATGACCACTACCAATGTTCGAATCCCCGATTTCTCTCGAGTAAACTACATCCCTACAGCTGACGGCAACGTTTTTTATGGGAAAAGACTAGTTTTATTAGACACTCTTCTAATTTAAGTAACTTTATAAGCATGGTAGAAGACACAGAACCAATGTACTAACTATTTCCTCATGGGCACAGCATTAAAAAAAATCGAAAAAATTTGAATAACCGAAGCTCAATATATGAAACCTATTTGGTCACCTTTGATAATGGCTATCAACAACACAAAATACCTGAACTACAACTCCATGATAAGCAAGACCCCTATTGTCGCCACATCGCCGTTGCTTAATATCAAGGGCCATGACCAAGTTCTAAGCCTAACAATGCTGAAACGGATTAACTTAAGAAGGTATTCTAGTCTAGAAATTTGAGAAAATCGAAAAAAATTTTTTTGTCTTAGTTCGATAGTTTTGATATTTAAAAATATCTCCCCAAAGGATTTTTAAAAATTCAAAATATTATAGCTATACCCGTTTCAGTGACGTGGCAATTAGACCGGTCGAGCGAACGACTGAAACAATAGGTGGCTGGAGGCCTGTGAGTATGAATAACTTTCATACTAACTTTCTGCATTCCCACGATCGCTGACCGAAAGGTGCAAGCTCAGCGCACGTGGCTTAGTTCGTGTGAACTTTATTGGGGTATTTGTTGTGTAATCAATGCCTACTCTTACTTATGTCTGGGTCTTTAAATAATTTTGGGTGTTAACTCTTCCTTCCTTAAACGCGACTGACCTCGGTCGCAACGACATAGAGTATAGGTCCGGAATGTGGGGGCTTTTCTTGCGTTTTTGGCACGGAAGCTGATGTACTTTCCGTTGACTTTCGTCTTCGTAGGAGTTCCGTGATCGATCCTATTATTAGTAGAAGTAGAATGATGGCTGGTCCGAAGCCAACGGAAGATTCTATAGCTTCTTAGTTTTTCCAGCGCTTTTGTGTTGTTAATATTGAGTTAGTGAGAGAACTTCCTCTAACTTCGTCTTTTCTCCCATTAGTTGGAATAACGGAGGTTCTGGTTCGACTATGTTGATTTCCCTTGACTTGTAAGTAGTTTTAGTATTATTAGTATTAGTATTTCCTCGAAATGCGGTATGTGTTGATTGTTGATCATCTTACATTCTGGTTCTCGGAGGTTCAGCAGAGCGTTTACGCAAGTATCATTGCTTATTTTTTAATTGCGAATAATTGTCTCTTACATTCTAACAAATTTTCGTATTTTATATCATTGATTATTTGGGCTTTTTTTATTGCTTTAATTTTTAAAGTTTTACAATTATCTGTTTTAATAGTTGGGAGGCTAATAATGTAAATGAGGTCGTTGCCATTTGTGGCTAATTTAACTTTAGAAAATTCCAATAATTCCTCTATGTTAAAAAAAGGACGTTTTCTTTTTAAAGATATCTTCCACCACTGTGGTTTCTGTGCTTGTGAATACAAAAGAGTTTATTGTGTTAGATTTGGACCATGTAATTGCGTATATTATGTCGGTTATTTCTTCTTTTATTAATTGAATTTTATATTTTAAAATATTTGCTTCCTGATTTACGATTTCTTCCGAGCTCTGGGTAACTTTTAATATTGCATTAGTTGCATTAGTAAGTTGGTTAATTTTTTGATTAATTAATCTGTTAATTACTACTCGTTTATTGTTGTTTTCTAATTGCTCATTTATCTTATTTTCTAAGATCTCTTAGTCGTGGTCTGGTGATCCCGCCACCCATTTCCATGCAATGGGTACTGCTTCTATTGCCCTTTTCTGTCTTTCTTGTGTTTGAATAATGCGTAAATCAGTATGAATCTGTTTTAATTCGTAGGAGAGATAGGGGTGTAATGGATAAGATTAGATGAGTGAACGAAATGAATCTTCTAACTTCGCCAGAGTTTCTTCATAGCTGTGCAAGGTAGAAATAGCCTTAAAAACTATTGTCTTATATTATTATACCCGTTACTCGTAGAGTAAAAGGGTATATTGTATTCGTGCAAAAGTATGTAACAGGTAGAAGGAAGCGTTTCCGACCCTATAAAGTATATATATTCTTGTTCAGGATCAATAGC
>NW_025335139.1:0-22131 GCF_018152115.1 Drosophila rhopaloa | reverse complement strand
TGGACTCCTCCGGCTATTTAACTTTTAGTCTGCAAAAATTCCCAGTCTTTTACGTGTCCCAAGTTTATATCTGCAAATATTTTATGCGACAAATACAAAAAATATTAATCGCCGTGCTTAAAAAATAAAAAGTAATAAATAAAAAATACACTGCAAGTATAACGTACTAACCAACAAATAGAAAATCAAACACAATTAGTGGAAATCAGCCTTTTAACTTTGAATTTGATTTATTGTGGTTGTTTTTTTTCTGTGTCTTTTTGTTCGGGCCACGCAGTAATACGAAACGGCCGCCTGACTTTGTCTTTGTTTTTGCTGAATTCTTTTCTTTTAGGAACTGCTTAGCAAACGTTTAGTTGTAAGAGTGCTCTCAGTCGCTCTCATGAACGACGCCTTCCGTCAGGCCGCGCAAAATCACCAAAGAGAGCTGGAGCTGCGGCAGACGATCGAGCTGCTCGCTGCTCAAGTGGCTGAAGTTAGGGTACAACCGAAGCCAGCCCAAACCTTAGAAATTACAACATATTAAGCTATAGAGATTAATGACAATGTTCGATGTGACGAGCCATTGGATGCCGTCAAGTGCCTGCCAGAATTTTCAGGGGCACAAGATTCATACGTTTCATGGAGACATATTTTTAGATCATATAAATTTATCATATTTTTAGACGATATAATGGTAGCTCACGCCACTGCCAGGCAGTTATCATTTTTAGAAGCAAGGTCAGGGGCCCTCCCGATGCGGTGTTGTCCTCGTTTGGCACAGTGCTGAATTTTGACGCGATAATAAGTCGCCTTGATTTCATCGAACAGGAGTTAGGAACTTTAAGGCAAGGGGGCCTAACTCTGCTAAACTATTATGACGATGTAGAGAAAAAACTCACTTTGTTAACAAATAAGGTGCATATGTCACATGATTTGGGTATGGCAAAAGTTCTGTGTGACAAATTCAGGGAAGACGCTCTGAGAGTATTCATATCAGGACTTAGGCGAAATCTCACAGACGTGCTCTTTGCGGCAAAACCTAAAGATTTGCCGACGGCCCTGGTCCTAGCACAGGAGTTTGAGTCCAACCATGAAAGATACACCTTTGCGGCAACCTTTGCAAAAAGCCAAGAAGATCGCAAAATAGGCGAAAAAACACAAAATCGGCAACAGGTAAAAAACCATCAGCCGGCGGACTCTCAAATAGATGGCGGCAAAAACCCGCACTTTTCTAGACAGACTAGGGCGCAAATCCATTCCGATCAGCGCAATAATAACTTCCAAAACAGAAGTTACAGTTCAGAACCTATGGACATTGATCCTTCACTTTCAAAAATCATTCCACCCGTTCAAACGCAAGCCTACCAAAATCGGAGACCTGCCACGTCCGACCGAACCAAAGCAAAGCAACAGCAAAGGGTAAATCACGTCACCCAGGGTGTAGGCGGCGGAGAAAATCGATGATGACATCATCACAGATTATGACTCTGATGTCATTAATTTTTTAGGAGAAGATCCCTGCTGCCCGTCATCAGACGAAGAGTAGCGGGGACCGATATGAGGTTTCTTATCGACACGGGCGCGTCAAAAAATTTCATCCGACCTCACAAAGGGTTGAAAGGCGTTCGCCCCGTAGAATCCCCATTCCCAATACATTCAATCCATGGCACTACCAAAGTTATGAAGAAATGCTTCGTATCAATGTTTAATTTAAAGGCTACGTTCTTTATAATACCCGACTTGTCTTCCTTCGACGGAATAATCGGCCTTGACCTGATAAAAGAGGCAGGGGCATCACTCTGCCTATCTTCCGGTCACCTAAAATGGGGCACCGAGGTAGAGCAGATCGATTTCCACAAGTGCACTGACGTCAATTTCACCAGCGTGGATTGTTCAGATGCACCGCCTTTGGCAAAGAATGCGTTTTTAGAGATGCTAAGGACCCGGAGAAAGGCCTTTGCAGACCCTAACGAGGCTTTACCTTACAACACTTCGGTGGTAGCTACCATCAGAACAGTTAACGAGGAGCCCATATACGCAAAATTGTACCCGTACCCCATGGGAGCAGCGGATTTTGTCAACAACGAAATTCAGGATCTGCTAAGAAATGGAATAATTCAAAAGTCGGCATCCCCCTACAACAACCCAATATGGGTGGTAGACAAAAAAGGGACCGACGAAAGCGGAAATAAGAAAATGCCGCTAGTCATCGACTTTCGCAAATTAAATGAAAGGACCGTGTCCGATAAGTACCCCATGCCAAATATTTCAATGATATTGGGGAATCTCGGCAAAGCGAGGTATTTCTCAACGCTGGACCTTAAGTCTGGCTATCACCAGATTACGCTCGCGGAACGAGACAGAGAAAAAACCTCGTTCTCAGTAAATAAATATGAGTTTAAAAGGCTTCCGTTTGGTCTCAAAAATGCAGCTAGCATTTCAGAGGACCATAGATGACATCCTACGAGAGCAAATAGGTAAATTTAGCTATGTATAGTCACTTGCAATGGTGCTACCACTGACCCAGAGAAAGTAAAGGCCATCAAGGAATTTCCGGGATTTACGGATTTTGCGGCAATAGCAAGACCTATCTCGGAAATCTTAAAAGGGGAAAACGGAACAGTTAGTAGACACAGGTCACGAAACATTCCGGTACAGTTCTCTGAAGCGCAAAAACAAGCGTTTCAAAAGCTTCGAAATATCTTGGCGTCTGACGATGTCATGCTGAGATACCCCGATTATAAAAAGGCATTCGATCTAACGACAGATGCCTCGGCCTATGGCATTGGTGCAGTGCTGTCCCAAGAGGGACGTCCGATTACAATGATCTCAAGGACATTGAAGGACAGAGAGGTTAACTATGCTACCAACGAAAGGGAGCTATTAGCCATAATTTGGGCACTGGCCAAACTAAGGCATTATTTATACGCGGTCAAAGATATAAACATCTTCACCGACCATCAGCCATTAACCTTTGCAGTATCGGAATCCAATCCGAATGCAAAGATTAAAAGATGGAATGCGCGCATTGACGAATCCGGAGCGCGAATATTTTACAAACCCGGTAAGGAAAATCTAGTTGCCGACGCACTCTCGCGACAACAACTTAATGTCATGGAGGAGCAAGAAGCTGAATAGTGCGCGGCCACTATACACAGCGAACTCTCCCTGACACACACAATCGAGACGACGGAAAAGCCATTAAATTGCTTCCAAAACCAAATAATCTTTTGGATAATAATCTCTCCTGCATAGAGAGTTTACTTGATGAGCTCGCAGATGTAATCGTTCCTAAAGGCGTAAACGCTATCTATTGCGACTTGCACACGTTGGCAAGTAGGAGAATCGTTGTTTCCGACAAAATTTTGGCATTCAAACGCAAAATATAAACTATTCCGACTTTAAAGCAACAACGTTGGCAATGGTACAGGACAACAACTACGACAGGCACCCAAAGAAACAGGTGCTCGGCGACAAACATTTTGGCATGTGGAAAAATTTAACAATGACATTTTTGCAGTCTAAAAACAAGAGAGACGTAAGTCCTCCACTGTCGATACCCAACACCAGTAAAGGATCCCAGGGAAAATGGTAAAACTTTGCAGGCATACTCTTACCGAGTAAAACTTTTTACTTTCCAAAAATGGCCAAATTAGCTACCGAAATCGTAGCGAATTGATTCAGGACGTTCATACGAGAGAGCCAAGTACGACAGGCACCCGAAAGAAGGACAGAGAGCTCGGCTAGATCGACCGGAGTCCCCTCATCATGTAGGGGAAACCTGTTACATACTTTTGACATTTTCTACTCTACAGAGTAAGAAAATACTTCCTTACTTGCATCGAAAAGTTTTCGAAGTTTGCCGTCGTGCAACATGTTCACTCAAGGACAATTGAAGACCTCAAACCGGCTCTACTACAAATTATGAATTTCTTCCCAAGAGCTAGGGTAGTCTACTGTGATAATGAACCATCATTAAATTCACACACTATCTCAGCCATGCTCGACAGCCATTTTGGCGTCAGCATTGCAAATGCCCCGCCCCTCCACAGCGTCTCAAACGGGCAAGTAGAGCGCTTTCATAGTACCCTTGTGGAACTTGCGCGATGCCTGAAAATCGACAAGGGAATGACGGACACTGTAGAGATCATTTTATTAGCCACCGCCAACTACAATAAGTCGATACACTTATGCAAACACACCCAGACGACCCGCAGATGGAAGTCCAAAATAAAATAATACAAGCCCAAAACACTCTCAGGACTAGGGAAAATGCCTCCCGGCAAAACAGAGTATTCGAGGTCGGCGAAAAAGTCTTGGTCAAAACAAACCGAAGACTTGGCAATAAACTCACACCGCTGTGTGAGGAGAAAGCCGTTGAAGCGGACCTGGGGACCACGGTCCTCATTAAGGGGAGGGTGGTCCACAAAGATAACCTAAAATAGGATTAATTTTTTACATCTTTAGCCACTTGGCAACCGCGACTCACACTGCAAACCTTTCGGAGTACACACGAATACTAGACGAAACAACAAACATGTGTGACAAGTTTCCCCAATCGCACATGAGAAAGTTGCTGGAAGTAGATACCGCGCATATGCGAGACCTACTGGAATCGCTAGGCGTGCACCATAGGGTCGCCAGGAGCTTCGATTTTTTGGGATCAATCTTAAAGGTAGTAGCAGGAACACCGGATGCCGGTGATATGGAGAAGACAAGATTTAAATATTAAGCTAGAGCACCTATCTTTTGAAGATGAAGAAGTTTATAAATCCAGATCCAATGCGGTTTCCAAAGAAGTCTTGAAAAAGACTGACGAAAGCTTTTAATCGATTTTTTTTCACACAAACACTTCACCACAAAACTAAACTCCGAGAAAAAGCTAAAATACGAGTATCGCAGCCCAATACCCCAACGTTTTTGTGAGAATCGAGGAGAACAGCACTGCATCAAAAAAAGTTCAATTCAATCATGGCCAAAAATCAGACAATTCCTTCAGGCTTAAAATACATGGCGCATACATAAAGCTACTATGAGAATCGAGGAGGACAGCGCTGATAGTGTCATAACAAAATGTAAGAATGAGGCAATTCCTTCAGGTTTAAAGTTTTTGGCGTCATAATAAAGCCTTTAAACGTACATATTGAAACCTTAACAAAAATATTACGATTGGAGCGATTCGAAAATTTTTTGGAATGTAGAATTTACAAATAAAATAACAGTAAATGCTTTTGAAGCAGTTTTACTCTCTCTTTAAAAATGTGGTTGCCAGAGGTTGCTCCGATTTCTTAAACATTATGAGCAATTAGTTTGAAAAAAAATATTTGGTTGTTAATAATCAAAATAAGATCTCAAGCGCTAGACAGGCCTTAGCTTAGTTTGTGGGCAATACAGTGGGCGTGGCACATTTGCATAACAATTTTGCGGTGAATGGAAAGCAAAGGAATTTAAATCTAAAACCCCAACCCTCTACTTCCTGTAGCGATTGTGGGAGTTAGAGTGGGAGTGGCACATTCGCATAACAAACTTGCGCTGAATGGAAAGCAAAGGAATCTAATCAAGATCACAGCGTTTTACAAAAAAAAGTTCAATCATGATGGTCAAAAATTAGACAATTCCACAGCCTTTAACAATTTTTCCTATTGAAGCTATAAGATACCCAAATTAATGTCATTATCTTATACACTGCGCCAAATATCCTGAAAATCATAAAATTTGGACCGATTTCACCCTATTATTATTATTATCCTGATCAAGGTATGCATAACGAGTGTCGCAACACTTAAATATACAATTTTATTGCCCAACGTTTTTATAAGAATCGAGGAAAAGGGCACCTGTTCGTTCAAAAAAAAAGTTCAATTAACATGGCCAAAAATTAGACAATTCCTTCAGGTTTAAAATACATGGCGCATACATAAAGCTTTTATGAGAATCGAGGAGGACAGCGCTGTAGTACCAAAACAAAATGTAAAAATGAGACAATTCCTTCAGGTTTAAAGGTTTTGGTGTCTTAATAAAGCCTTTTTTGAAACCTTACGATTGGAGCGATTCGAAAATTTTTTGTAATGTAGATTTTACAAATAAAACAAGAGAGAACGCTATAGTCGGGTGCCCCGACTATCAGATACCCGTTACTCAGGTAAAGGGAGTGCGAGGGAGATGGAGATAGAAACTTTGATCACGCATAACTTTTTAACGAATGGTCCGATTTGAAAAATTTCTTCTACATTTCGATAGGTATTGATAAACACAATAAAACTGCATTTTTACTTTTCCGAAATATTTAAATGTATATAAGCGATTGTGGGCGTTAAGAGGGCGTGGCACCTTTTTGAAACAAACTTGCGCTGCGTAGGAACTCCTAGAATCTGCATGCAAAATGCCAATCTTCTAGCTTTTATAGTTTCCGAGATCTCAGCGTTCATACGGACAGACAGACAGACGGACAGACGGACAGACGGACATGGCTATATCGACTCGGCTAGTGACCCTGATCAAGAATATATATACTTTATAGGGTCGGAAACGCTTCCTTCTAGCTGTTACATACATTTGCACTAATACAATATACCCTTTTACTCTACGAGTAACGGGTATAACAACAGTGAATGCTATAGTCGGGTGCCCCGACTATCATATAACAGTTACTCATCCAAAGGTTCGATTTGAACAATTTTGAATGAGTATATTGGTATCGATTTACAATTTTACATGTGTGACAAGTTTCCCCAATCGCACATGAGAAAGTTGCTGGAAGTAGATACCGCGCATATGCGAGACCTACTGGAATCGCTAGGCGTGCACCAGGTCGCCAGGAGCTTCGATTTTTGGGATCAATCTTAAAGGTAGTAGCAGGAACACCGGATGCCGGTGATATGGAGAAGACAAGATTTAAATATTAAGCTAGAGCACCTATCTTTTGAAGATGAAGAAGTTTATAAATCCAGATCCAATGCGGTTTCCAAAGAAGTCTTGAAAAAGACTGACGAAAGCTTTTAATCGATTTTTTTTCACACAAACACTTCACCACAAAACTAAACTCCGAGAAAAAGCTAAAATACGAGTATCGCAGCCCAATACCCCAACGTTTTTGTGAGAATCGAGGAGAACAGCACTGCATCAAAAAAAGTTCAATTAACATGGCCAAAAATCAGACAATTCCTTCAGGCTTAAAATACATGGCGCATACATAAAGCTACTATGAGAATCGAGGAGGACAGCGCTGATAGTGTCATAACAAAATGTAAGAATGAGGCAATTCCTTCAGGTTTAAAGTTTTTGGCGTCATAATAAAGCCTTTAAACGTACATATTGAAACCTTAACAAAAATATTACGATTGGAGCGATTCGAAAATTTTTTGGAATGTAGAATTTACAAATAAAATAACAGTAAATGCTTTTGAAGCAGTTTTACTCTCTCTTTAAAAATGTGGTTGCCAGAGGTTGCTCCGATTTCTTAAACATTATGAGCAATTAGTTTGAAAAAAATATTTGGTTGTTAATAATCAAAATAAGATCTCAAGCGGTAGACAGGCCTCAGCTTAGTTTGTGGGCAATACAGTGGGCGTGGCACATTTGCATAACAATTTTGCGGTGAATGGAAAGCAAAGGAATTTAAATCTAAAACCCCAACCCTCTACTTCCTGTAGCGATTGTGGGAGTTAGAGTGGGAGTGGCACATTCGCATAACAAACTTGCGCTGAATGGAAAGCAAAGGAATCTAATCAAGATCACAGCGTTTTACAAAAAAAAGTTCAATCATGATGGTCAAAAATTGATTCAATTCCACAGCCTTTAACAATTTTTCCTATTGAAGCTATAAGATACCCAAATTAATGTCATTATCTTATACACTGCGCCAAATATCCTGAAAATCATAAAATTTGGACCGATTTCACCCTATTATTATTATCCTGATCAAGGTATGCATAACGAGTGTCGCAACACTTAAATATACAATTTTATTGCCCAACGTTTTTATAAGAATCGAGGAAAAGGGCACCTGTTCGTTCAAAAAAAAAGTTCAATTAACATGGCCAAAAATTAGACAATTCCTTCAGGTTTAAAATACATGGCGCATACATAAAGCTTTTATGAGAATCGAGGAGGACAGCGCTGTAGTACCAAAACAAAATGTAAAAATGAGACAATTCCTTCAGGTTTAAAGGTTTTGGTGTCTTAATAAAGCCTTTATTGAAACCTTACGATTGGAGCGATTCGAAAATTTTTTGTAATGTAGATTTTACAAATAAAACAAGAGAGAACGCTATAGTCGGGAGTGCGAGGGAGATGGAGATAGAAACTTTGATCACGCATAACTTTTTAACGAATGGTCCGATTTGAAAAATTTCTTCTACATTTCGATAGGTATTGATAAACACAATAAAACTGCATTTTTACTTTTCCGAAATATTTAAATGTATATAAGCGATTGTGGGCGTTAAAGGGGGCGTGGCACCTTTTTGAAACAAACTTGCGCTGCGTAGGAACTCCTAGAATCTGCATGCAAAATGCCAATCTTCTAGCTTTTATAGTTTCCGAGATCTCAGCGTTCATACGGACAGACAGACAGACGGACAGACGGACAGACGGACAGACGGACATGGCTATATCGACTCGGCTAGTGACCCTGATCAAGAATATATATACTTTATAGGGTCGGAAACGCTTCCTTCTAGCTGTTACATACATTTGCACGAATACAATATACCCTTTTACTCTACGAGTAACGGGTATAACAACAGTGAATGCTATAGTCGGGTGCCCCGACTATCATATAACAGTCACTCATCCAAAGGTTCGATTTGAACAATTTTGAATGAGTATATTGGTATCGATTTACAATTTTACAAAATCATTTGAAATGCGGCTGCTAGTCAGATTATAGCGTTGAAGATTTTTGTGGGCGTGGCACTTGGCTGAAGCAAAATTGGTCTTCATGGTCACTAGTAGAATGCGTATGAAGAATTTATATATTTTCGCAGCCTTTAACAATTTTTCCTACGGAAGCTATAGGATATAGACGTCCGATCGGCAAGCGCTTTTACCCTGATCAATTTATGCGTAAATAAATAAGACTTGAAAAAATTTATGTCAATAGCTTATAACTGTGCGAAATATTCTAAAAAACATGAAATTTTGACCGATTTCACCGTATTGTTCCTATGGGAGCTATAGGATATAGACGTTCGATCAACACGCGCTTTTACCTTGATGAAGGAATGCATAAAAAAATACGATTTGAAAAAATTTATAGTATTAGCTTTTACACAGCGCGAAATATTTTGAAAAACATCAAATTTGGACCAATTTTACCCTATTGTTCCTATGGGAGCTATAGGATATAGATGTCCGATCGGCACGCGCTTTTACCTTGATCAAGGTATGCATAAAAAAAAACGATTTGGAGAGATTCATGTCAATAGCTTTTACTCTGCGCGAAATATCACCAATTCTTGCAAAATATATCCGATTGTTCCCATGGGAGCTATAGGATATAGACGTCCGATCGGGGCGATTTTCAAACTTGATCTGCGTACACATGTTTAGTTTTAAACTGAGCTCGCATACGGTATTGAAACAGACGGACTGGCGGACATGGCCATATCGACTCCCCTATTGATTTTGATCAAGAATATATATACTTTATAGGGTCGGAAACGTCTCCTTCACTGCGTTACAAACTTCTGACCAAAATTGTAATACCCTCTGCAAGGGTATAATGAATCCGTCACATAACGAGCCCCCGATATCAGAAGTGGGATCGGCCGAGCCTAGAGTTCAAGATTCAAACCAGATCCTCGCAGCTCTTGAATCACAGAACCGGAGTCTAATGGACAGATCAAATCCATGCAGACTCCAAGGCCGGTAGCAGATGCAAGGCCTGTACATGTTGCTTTGCCGACGTTTAATCCAGACTGTGCGGGACCGGATGCCTCTGCGTGGTGGACGACGGTGGACCTGATTTTTGATGAAAATATCCTCGAAGGCGGCGCTCTTGTGATAGCGTTAGGCAAGGCGCTAGACGGCAGCGCATCGCAATGGTTATTTTACTTTCGGACGTTGATGCACTATGATCAAACAAGTGGCCTTTACGACACCAAGCAGTGCTTGTTACGCGCGGAGCCTAATAGGCGTAAAAACCAGATCGCGAGAAGTTAAAAGCACAATGTAGAAGCGGACAGACAAGATTAGAAATACGTACGAGACTAATACTAATACTAATTTTGTGCTAAGTAAGATAAAATTAATGATTTTAGGCTTGGCAAATAGTCGGTAGTAGAAATAATGTGGTATATTCTATTATAGTCGTTACACAGTACTATAAACGGTTCATGCATATCAAAGTTAGATCTACAAATATTTAATGTAAGAGGAACATAGTTCCTGGTAATTCTATTAGGCACGGAGAAGCTTATTCGACCCAGTAACTCGGGACTCTCCACATCCCCGTGAATAAGTTTATAGATAAAAGTTGTGCCAAGCATTGTTCTACGGTTTACTAAGGATGGTAGATTAATTAGGAGAAGTATAGTAGAGTAGGATGGTAAAATAAGGCTTGCATTCCAGTTAAGGCCCCGTAGAGCAAATAATAAAAAGTTCTTTTGCACAGACTCTATCCGGTCTACATGTACACCATACTGAGGACTCCAAACTGCAGAACAGTACTCCAGGATTGGATGGACTAGTGAAATGAAGAGAGTCTTTGTTACATAGGGATCATCGAATTCCTTTGACCACCTTTTAATAAATCCAAGTACTCCCCTGGCTTTATTTACCATAGAAGTAATATGGTCACAAAACTTAAGTTTAGGGTCAAGGAGGACGCCAAGGTCATCAACATGCGTAATTCTAGACAACGCGCAACCACCCAGCGTATACGTTGCATATTGTGGGTTCACCCGAAAAAATGTCATTACTTTGCACTTAGCGCTATTTAAATAGAAAAGATTTTCACAACACCATGTTGGAAAAGCGTTTAGGTCAGATTGTAAGTCTGAACTGCTAGAAATTTCGTTATATTGCAGGCATAACTTAACGTCATCTGCGTATATAAGGATCGTTCATAAATAAAGTAAAAAGAAGTGGGCCAAGGTGGCTTCCTTGTGGGACGCCTGAAGTAACTCGGATCAAATCAGAGATCAAGTTTTTAAAGAGGACTCGTTGAGTCCTACCACTCAGATAACTTGAGATCCATGTTAGAAGATCACATGGAAACCCTAATAAGTCTAGCTTTAATACAAGAAGCGAGTGATTTACTGAATAAAACGCTTTACTAAAATCAGTGTAAACTACGTCAGTCTGCATGTTCTTTCTAAAGCCATTTATTAAGAGGTTTTCCAAGAGGTTTGTCGTCGTAGAACTTCGCCTTATAAATCCATGTTGACATGGAGATATAATCGATCTACAAAGATGTTGCAAATGGGATGGCGGATAATTTGGATATGCCTCTATAATTACTTGTATTGCATTTATTTCCTTTCTTATGAAGGGGAATGACAAATGACTCCTTCCAAATAAGTGGGAATTGAGATGTTTTTAAAGACAAGGTAAACAATTTGTACAGAGGTCTACACAGAGTTTCAGCACAGTACCTCAGCACGCAGCCTGGAACTCCGTCCGGACCGGGTGAATAGACAGGTTTAACTTTATGGAGATCCAAAAGAAGGGAGCTTTCGCTTAACCTCGGACAAAAAATGAAACAGAATATGTTGTCTGGAAAAACTGGGCAAATAGATCGGCAATTGCCTGATCAGAATTTGCCGTAGAGTTTTCGAATGATAGTGATGCAGGGTAACAGGCTGATTTACGCTTAGTGTTAACAAAATTATAAAACTGTTTTGGATCTTGTGAAAATTGGACCCTACAACGAGTCAAATAGCTTTTATAACACCGGGCGTTAAGCACGATAAAATTTGACCGAGCCCTTAGGTGCCGAGAGAAGGCAGATTGTGAACCGCACATTTTAAATTTATTGAAAAGTCTGGACTTATTATTTTTTGGGTGGGACAACTCTTTATTAAACCACGGAGGTTTATTTGAAATTGAGGGATAGTATAACGGAACACACAGATAAAAGAAGGAATTCAATGCATTATAAAAGATATTAACGGCCTTAGCCACGTTAGTGCATGAATAAAATTCGGACCAGTCATAGCCGGATATAAAAGTATTTAAAAGATGAAAGTTTGCCTTACGAAAGCAGCGGATTCGTTTAACCGACTTTTCGGATTTTTTATTCAGCTCTGTTCTTGCGTCTACAGTCAGCTCTAGAGTTGGATGATAAGGATCTTCCGGTTGTGTAAGTGGTGACGTTCTTGATAGGCAAACGCCTTCTGAATTTGAAACAAAACACAAGTCCAGCAAACGTCCTAAGGAGTTCTTAACATGGTTCACTTGGGATAGCGCAATGTCAGTCAAGCCGTCAATAAAGTCATGCTGCGCTAAAGGAAGTAAAATGTTAGAGTTTTCGTCAGGGGACCATGTCGCACTAGGTATATTAAAATCACCCAATACTATTAACTGATCTCGATCTGACAGTTTTTTGGAAATGGACTGAATAACGGAAAGGTGATTTGCGTAAATAGGGAACTCAGATGATGGTGGAATATATGAACATGTAATATATACAAAACTACCGGGAAACGATAATTTTATACCTAGGAATTCGATGTCATAAAATTCTTCGAAAGTTAGTAATTCAGACGAAAAGGTGGAGTCGACAGCAATCAGGACTCCACCTCCCCGTCTGGACTGACGATCAAGCCTATAAATTGTGTACTTACCCGGGAGAATTTCGGAGCTAAGAATATCCGGCCTTAACCAGGTCTCTGTACATACCATAATATTTTATGGGAAAGAAAAACTATCCGAATACAATTTAGTCAGCTTACTAAGTAAGCCTCTTGTATTCTGATAGCAATGAAGAAAAGAGGAGGTTATTTTTTTGGGTCAGAAGAGGATGTGGAGGGCGCTGGGGATGGTTCTTTAATGGTATTTTCCATTTCCCCTGAACTATTCTTTTTATACCCGTTACTCGTAGAGTAAAAGGGTATATTGTATTCGTGCAAAAGTATGTAACAGGTAGAAGGAAGCGTTTCCGACCCTATAAAGTATATATATTCTTGTTCAGGATCACTAGCCGAGTCGATCTAGCCATGTCCGTCTGTCCGTCTGTCTGTCCGTATGAACGCTGAGATCTGGGAAACTATAAAAGCTAGAAGATTGGCATTTTGCATGTAGATTTTAGGAGTTACTACGCAGTGCAAGTTTATTTGAAAATGGTGCCACGCCCCCTCTGACGCCCACAAGCCACAAGCTGTGGCCACAGTTTTGATGCTATTATGAAAATTGTAATTGATATGTATTTGTTTCGTCAATACCTATCGATTGGCTTAATAAAAGTTTGCCACGCCCACTCTAACGCCCAAAAACCCATTAAACGCTTAAGCCTGGCTAGCGCCTACATTTCCGCCTTTCATGGCCCGTAGCGCCATCTAACGGATGACTTTGGAAAAGCTGGCCAAGGTGCTAATTCGAGCGGCGAAAAACATACAAGAAGGCATATTTATATTAAGTTGTTTAGCTGAGTAACGGGTATCTAATAGTCGAGGCAATCGACTATAGCGTTCTCTCTTGTTTCTCTTAGCTTCGTACTCTTTTACAAATTTGCCCTCGGTCCAGAAACTGGTGGAACACACAGATGCAAAACGAATACCAATCTTAAATGATGATACTTTCCTAGCATAAGAAAATTTAAATTGTTCGACCTTCAAATCATCAACTTGGATTTTGTTACGGATATAAGCCGTAATATCCAGTGATGAGAGGTCTGGGGCGAGCCGTGAAACAAATACATGTTTTAGCTGGGGCACCCGAACACATGTAACCGTTTTTGGTACAACACATGCAAGCCTTTTTGGTACTACAGAATTTGTATCTGTACTACCAGTATCGGCCGGTAATCCGGACGTTAAGTCTACATGAGGTGTTGGGGCCACTACTTTATTTTGATCGGACAGAGCGGAAGTACCTAGCGGAGCCACATCGATTCCAGCAACTTCGGATACCGAATCACATTTTGCCCCCGATCTTAGTACCATTTGAGTGGCGCCTAAGATTGGCAGCTGAGCTGGAGCCGAATCGCGGTCAGCAGGTTGCACAGCAACTGCCATAGAATGCCCACCGACCGTGACTTTTTTGCGCTTTGGGGAATCGTGCTCAGCTAGCATGCGGCTAGTGAGCTGAGATTCAAGCGCCACGAGCAGGTCCGTATTTTTACGGCAGTTAATTCCGTAACACTGTTTTTTGTGAGCCGCCTAATAGTTATTGCCTGGTTCTCGTATACAATGCATTCATCGCAGTAATAGCGTAGGCCACTCCTCTTGTCGATGGCATCACGAACCAGGACAGAATAGCCAAGACACTTTGCGTGATAAATTTTATCACATGTATGGCAGGGAATACTTTTCTGTCCAGCCGAGATAACTTTCTTGCAATTTTTTAATGAACAGAAAGCCATTTTCGCTGACCGCGGACCACTGTGCACTATAGCGGACAAAAAAATCGAAACTAACTCCTGTATAAAACACCTCTGAGAGATATGACCGTTGGAGTGCGTGCCGTTCCAACAGCGCTCAACGACGAAGAGAAAGACTGAAAAGAGGGGCAATAGAACACAATAACAACAAACCAGCACCGAATTAAATTATGATAAAAACTTTTTGTTTACTAAACACAAATTAATCAGGATGCACTCGCGAAGCGAACGGAAAGTTGTTAGAAAACACTTAAAGGTGTAGAAACGTTAAAGAGATTTAAGTAAACCCCGGTGGTTTCAATAAGAAAAATGAAAATTCGGAACGCAAAACAAAAACACGACCGTTCTCTGTGAAGATATATCCCAGATATATATCCCAGATATGTTTTGCGGACATTACTTGGACACAATTCAAGCAGCTGTCCAACGCTTTGTGGGTATGGAGACATCTACAGCAATTCTAGTAAATCTGGAGAGGGATTCGCAGAATATGGCAGTCGAATTGTAACTTCGCTCATGTCCAAGTGGAAAGGTAAAGACTTGGAGGAAATTGCCGTGTCGGTAGCGTTGGCACACTTGGCTCAAATCGACAACGGTTTGGTGCGCTGGGTATACACCACCAACATAACAAGCCGAAATGACCTACAACAGCAACTCCAGGCCCACGTTTTCAAGAAGCGTAATACGGAAGAGGATGCATACTCAACCGGCCCAGAGCGGAAGAAGCCCAAATTCCAAGTAAAGTGCCACCATTGCGGAAAAATTGGCCACAAAGTAGCTGAATGCCGTAGCCGACTGGAAAGGGCACAGAACGCAATAGGAAACAACCAGAACGGGAGCAGCCATACTGGAGCAAAGGATGGCTTCAATATACGATTTTTTAAGTGCAACGAACTAGGACATTACGCTAGTTCATGTCCTAAAATCCGGACCAGCGGAAATGAGAAGATCTTCAAGAAGCGTGTGAACATTTGCACTGTTTCCCCGCCCAAGGGAATAATAAATGTATCCGGTGAGTCAATTCCATTTTGCTTCGACTCAGGAGCTGAATGTTCGTTGGTAAAGGAAAGCGTTGCAGACAAGTTTAAAGGAAGGCGACTAAACAATATTGTGAAACTAAATGACATCTGTAACGACTCTATCTATAGTACAATGCAAATCCTTTCTAATATAAATATTGAACAGTATTGCGTAGAAATTTTATTGCATGTTGTAATGGACAAATACCTAAATTACGATGTTTTGATTTGTCGCGAACTATTAAGCCAGGGCTTTAGTGTAGCAATAGACGCTGAAAAATTTAGTATTTACAAAACTAAAAGAGTGAATGTCGTAACTTTTGCCAATTATAAGAACCTCGTAGATTCTGATGGCGACTTGAGTAACTCCGATAAGATGGCCTTGAAAAATATTCTGAAACGTTATTCTGATTGGTTTATAGAGGGAATAAAGACTCGGGTTACAACAGGGCATTTGGAAATTAGGTTAATAGATCTACAAAGGGCAGTGGAGCGCCGGCCATATAGACTTCGCGAAGATGAGAAAGTGCATTTACGTTCTAAAATCTATGAGCTCCTTAAATCTAATATTATTCGTCTCAGCTGTTAACCTTTCGCTAGTCTTATGATGCTCGTTAAAAAAAAGGCAGTGATCGTCTTTGTGTGGATTACCGTGCCCTGAATGAGAACACAGTCTCAGACAAGTATCCTTTGCTTTTAATTTCTGATCAGGCTACGTGGGGGGCAAGTTATTTCTCATGTCCCGATATGGCTAGCGGCTTCTTTCAAATACCGGTACATCCAGATTCAATTGAGCGCACCGCTTTTGTCACCCCCGAGGGTCAATATGAATTTTTGACTATGCCGTTTGGTTTAAAAAACGCTCCGTCCGTGTTTCAGCGCGCTATTATTGCAGCATTGGGAATAGAATATCTGGGGTTTGAAGTGAGCAAAGGACAGATTCGCCCTAATCCACGCAAAGTTCAAGTGCTGACAGAATTGCCACCCCCAAAAACGGTTACGCAATTAAGACAATTTATAGGGCTTTCATGACCTGTAAATTCCCCAATAAGAACAAACCAACTGCACGCAATTACTAGATTACACAAATAATATTTATTCTTTCTCCGGTGCGGTCAGCACTGTACAAGTGTATGTAAGAGAATGACTCAATGAATGTCAGCATGTTCTCCGCTCTCAGCAACGCTCGTAGTGACAGGCTGCCACATCCCTCCAATTTTTTTCAGCTCCAGCTTCAAGTTCTGCTGCACATCTGAAGGCTGCTCCACGGAGATATCGGGAATCGCTTCGGCTTGCGGTAGCGGTGGTGGCTGTGTGAGGCACCATTTCGTTGTTCGCTGCCATCCAACTGTTGAGAAGATTCAATGTCCAAACTAGAATCCCCTGAGATCTTTTGAACATGACTTATATTTCTCAAATACGTTTTACCTCCTCCCGATATCTTTACTACGCTTCCATCTATCTGAATTACCTCATAGACTGTTGTATCAAAATTAGGAGTTAACTTGTTCTTTAGCACTACTTTATCTCCCAGCTGTATTTTAGATTCCGTGGCTCTTCTAGTTTTATCTTCCTTTTTCCTTATTAATAAAGTCCCTGTCTCTCTCTTCAGATTCTCCCACTTCCCCAACTATATCCTGAACTCCCGGAATCTTGTCTCTAATTGTGCGATTAAATATAAGCTCGGATGGTGGCGAGCCCGTAGTACCATGGGAAGTGAGATATGAATTTTTGAATCTCCTGTTTATAACTTTTATCATTCACATGTCACGCTATTTTCAACCGCTTTATTAATGACCTATTCATATTTTCTACCTCGCCATTAGCTTGAGGCCAATATGGAGGGGTTGTAATGAGGTCAATTCCATTAGTCTCACAATATTTTTTAGACTCTACACTCACATATTGTCTGCCATTATCTGTTCTTAACTTTTTTGGATACCCCAATCTACTAAAAATTTCTGATATCTCTTCAATAAGCACATTTGATCCTATTGATTGTACAAATTTTACTTCTATGTATCTAGAATAGTAATCAATGAGGACTAGCAAGTGCTCATTATTTGGCAACGGTCCCAACAAATCAGTGGCTACCCATACCCATGGGACTGGATTATCTGGTAAAGATACCAATATACAGTCACGACAATCCTTGACAAATTTTTCTGCATCCCTGTCAATTTTTGGCCACCATACTTTTGATCTCAGCCGCCTTTTCATTGCTGGAAACGGTATGCCTGTAGACGTAATAACACCCTCTCAATTCTAGCTGGAGGCTTAGAAGTTGGTTTAAAAATCGCTTCCAATGGCTTATGGTCAGTTACCAACTCGAATTCCAAACCAGCAACATAGTAATGAAATTTCTCCACGCTCCATACCAATGCCAAACTTTCCTTTTCCGTTTGCGAATATTGTTTCTCAACATAAGAAAGGCTCTTACTTGCAAACGATATGATAAATGGATTATTTTCGATATCAAACTGTATTAAGACCGCTCCCAGCGCTACAGGACTGGCTCAGCTATTACACTAGTTTTTAATTTCACGTTAAAATATGCCAACTTCGAAACTCGTGAAACTCCAATTTCAATTTGTCGAATGCTTGCTGTTCTTTTTGGTTCCACAGAAATTTCTCATCCGCTTTGAGTAACTTTCTCAACGGTTCTGTTGTATCTGCCAAATCTGGCAAGAACCTTCCCACGTACGTGACCAGGCCTAAGATACTACAAAGTTCCTCTTTGTTCTTTGGTGGTCTGAATGCAGCAGAAATGCCTGTGTCAGATAATATATGCCCGAGGAACTTAAGTCGCTATGTTTTCCATACGCATTTATATTTGTTTAAAAATATATTGTTTTCCTTGAAAATAACTTTTACCATCTCCAGCATTTTGTCGTGTTCCTCCAATGAACTCCCGAAGACAATTACATCATCTATATAATTTAATGCATTCGGGCATTTCGATAATCGTTCCTCCAGCAGTTTTTGAAATATCTCAGGTGCCGAGTTAACACCGCAGAGTAGACGCTTGTATCTATACAGTCCTTGTGGTGTTATACATTTCTCGGCTATTTGGATGCAATTCCAAATCCAGTCGAGAAAAATACTTAGCGTCCTTAAGCTTCGTTAAAAACGATTCGAATGTTGGTAATGGGTAATTTTCTCGTTGAATTGCTTTATTCGCTTGACGCATATCAATGCACAGTCTTATATTCCCATCACCTTTGAATGCAATAACTATTGGAGAAATCCATTCACTTGGTCCGTGTACTGGCTCTATTATATCCTGAGCTAAAGCCGATTCTAGCTCTCCTTTTACCTTGTCTTCAATGGCGGCTGGGATGCGTCGCATTGGTAGCTTCACGGGCCTCACACGTGGATAAATTGACAGACGAATAGATACATTATTCCACTTTGGAAAAGGTTCTAGCTTTTCGACTCTATTTATAGATGTGCCCAGTCGCAACACGTTAAGTTTAATGGCTGTTTCGCCACCAAACAACGATTGCCTACCTTTTTTTATTACATAAAAGGTTGCAATGGACTCAGCATTCCCTCCAACTGCAATCGGTGCTTCAAACACACATGAAATCTGTAACACCTTTTTCTTGTAGATAGTTCGAATCATCTTGACTTAATAAGTTATGCTTGGACCCGGAATCGATGACCATGCTAATTGGTAAGCCACCAACTCGGCAAGACATGACTTCGCCCATGTCACAATCATTCGCAACTCGAAAACAGGGATTGTGAAATTGTTGACCACCACTCACTGCTCCTACCGGTGCTTCATCTACATAGCGCAGCTTTGTACCTCCTCGATGATTTCCGCCGGATCTCTTCACAGTAGTCCGACATCTCGCATTTTTCGCTGGACAGAGCACACTATTTGAATCTTGATCATTTCGGCCACATCTGCCGCACTCTACTTTGGTGTTGTTCCATTTAGCCGTGCGCAATCTTATTGCAATCTTATTGACCATAGAGCCTGAGCATCCATTTGATGACATTGATTGCGTCTGCTTGCTCACCTGTTTTTTTTGCCCAGAGTCCCACGGCCCACTTACACGCCCAACCGATCGAGGGGCGCAGCCGCGTATCGTACGGCACGATTCGCGATACGATAGACGCGAGATAGGAAAATAAAGGTAAAGGTCCGGGAAAAAAGTAATAGTTAGATCAATCGTGTGCCAATGAAGCAAGTATTAATCGTTTTAGGAGCGGCAGAGAGTCAAGATTTGATATTACAGGAAAAAGCATATTATAGTCAAAACATAATACTCAGAAAGGCTCATGCAAGGCATAGTTAGATCTACAATGATTTAAAGTTAGGGGAATATAATTTCTAGTTAATCTACTTGGCACAGAAAAGTTTAGCCGACTTAACAAGTCGGGACAGTCAATATCACCATGTATAAGGTTATAAATAAAGATAGTACCAAGCATCGTTCTACGGTTGGCTAGGGATGGTAAATTAATCAAAAGAAGTCTACTAGAATAAGAAGGTAAGATAAGATTTGCATTCCCGTTTAGGCACCGTAAAGCAAAAAGAAGGAAGTTTTTTTGTACAGATTTAATACGACCAATATGTATTCCGTATTGTGGACTCCAGACGGGAGACCCATACTCCAGAAAGGGCCTCCATTATGCTACATTTAAGTGGCCACTCATTTTATTTATTTATTTTTTTTTTTTCTTTTTTATCTTATCTTCTTATTTTCGTAGGCTGTATTAAAACTGCCACAATTAGGCATATAATTTTGGTCAAAAGTGTGCAACGCAGTGAAGGAGACATCTCCGACCCTATAAAGTATATATATTCTTGATCAGAATCACCTCCTGAGTTGATATAGCCATGTCCGTCTGTCCGTCTGTCTGTCCGTCTGTCTGTTTCTACGCAAACTAGTCTCTCAGTTTTAAAGCTATCAAGTTGAAACTTTGCACACACCCTTCTTTCCTTTGCACGCAGTATATATGTCGGAACGGCCGGGATCGGCCGACTATATCCTATAGCTGCCATATAACTGATTGATCGGAAATGCCATAACATTTGTGTTTGTAAAGTTAGGAAGTTGGAATTTTCTACGGGTTTTATATTTGGCCAATCAATCCGACCTACCAAATTTCATAAGGATCGGCCGACTATATCCTATAGCTGCCATATAACTGATTGATCGGAAATGCCATAACATTTGTGTTTGTGAAGTTAGGAAGTTGGAATTTTCTACGGAATTTTCTGCCATATAACTGATTGATCGGAAATGCCACAACTTTGGTTTTTGTTAAGTTAGGAAGTTGGGATTTTCTATGGGTTCTATTTTTAGCCAATCAATCCAACCTATCAAATTTCATTAGGATCGGCCGACTATATCCTATAGCTGCCATATAACTGAACGATTGGAAATGCCACAACTTTGGTTTTTGTTAAGTTAGGAAGTTGGGATTTTCTATGGGTTCTATTTTTAGCCAATCAATCCAACCTATCAAATTTCATTAGGATCGGCCGACTATATCCTATAGCTGCCATATAACTGAACGATTGGAAATGCCACAACTTTGGTGTTTATACCCTTGCAGAGGGTATTATAATTTTGGTCAAAAGTGTGCAACGCAGTGAAGGAGACATCTCCGACCCTATAAAGTATATATATTCTTGATCAGGATCACCTCCTGAGTTGATATAGCCATGTCCGTCTGTCCGTCTGTCCGTCTGTCTGTTTCTACGCAAACTAGTCTCTCAGTTTTAAAGCTATCGAGTTGAAACTTTGCACACACCCTTCTTTCCTTTGCACGCAGTATATAAGTCGGAACGGCCGGGATCGGCCGACTATATCCTATAGCTGCCATATAACTGATTGATCGGAAATGCCATAACTCTGCTGTTTGTTAAGTTAGGAAGTTGGGACTTTCTGTGGGTTCTATATTTGGCCAATCAATCCGACGTACCAAATTTCATAAGGATCGGCCGACTATATCTTATAGCTGCCATATAACTGATTGATCGGAAATGCCATAACTTTGGTGTTTGTAAAGTTAGGAAGTTGGGATTTTCTATGGGTTTTATTTTTGGCCAATCAATCCGACCTACCAAATTTCATAAGGATCGGCCGACTATATCTTATAGCTGCCATATAACTGATTGATCGGAAATGCCATAACTTTGGTGTTTGTAAAGTTAGGAAGTTGGGATTTTCTATGGGTTTTATTTTTTGGCCAATCAATCCGACCTACCAAATTTCATAAGGATCGGCCGACTATATCCTATAGCTGCCATATAACTGAACGATTGGAAATGCCATAACTTTGGTGTTTTTAAAGTTAGGAAGTTGGGATTTTTTATGAGTATTGAGAATGCATCATATGAATAATTTTGGAGAATATAATTAACAGAGTATTCTGCAAGGGTATATCAACTTCGGCTCCGTCCGAAGTTAGCTTTCCTTTCTTGTTAAAGTTAGGAAGTTGGGATTTTTTATGAGTATTAAGATTGCATCATATGAATAATTTTGGAGAATATAATTTACAGAATATTCTGCAAAGGGTATATCAACTTCGGCCCGCCCGAAGTTAGCTTTCCTTTTTTTTTCTTTT
>NW_025335138.1:0-23707 GCF_018152115.1 Drosophila rhopaloa | reverse complement strand
TTTATGAGCTCGTGCATGTCACATTGTAAATCGATCCAGAGTCAGAATTTACGATCTGTTACCTAAACCATGCGAGGGAACAGTTGTTTGCACTTGTAATCTGTAAGTGCAGGCCACTTGAGCCTCCAAATATAATCACTTAAAGTGTTTCCTACACTACACCAAAGGACTTGTGCGGGGGTCAAAATATAGCTCTCCCGCCCAGGGCAAAACAGATGCGGTCTCTGCGTAGGCCATAGGTAAGAATAGAATACGAATCACACCAATGTAACTTGTTAAGAAACTTCATGAAATAAAAACAGTTTGAAACAGTTTTCAGCAAATGTAGAACGCTCTAACATAAAGGTTTACAAAATCTATTCTCTCATTTTCTATACAAAATAAAGTTCGAGCAGGTTTCACAAAACATTTGAACATTTTTTCAGAATCGAACAAAATTATTTCACAGTTTCTCTTATTCTTTTAATGTTTCTTTTCATACAACTTTTGCCATCAGATCCGGACTTCCACCAACTTAAATTCAAACAATTACAATTCAGCTTTTTCTTTCATATGGCCATCATATCCTTCAAAAATTTACAAAAATCATGCCAACAACTAGCACACAGCCATCCACAAGATAAACTGGGCAGTCAATAAATGAGTTAATTTACAGCTTATATCCATATCATAAATAGCTCGCAGTTTAGTTCATAAGCCGGCCAAATAACAATTCACCGATCATTTCCAAAATTTTATTTTATTTCAAAATCACAGCCCTCACCGGCTTGATCTGCGTTATCTTCATCATATAGCTCCGTGGCTTCTTCATCATCACACTCATCATCAACCTCTGTGGTAATCCCCTTCTCAGGCATACGTATCAAAAATTCGTGAGAATATTCATAGAATATTCGTAGTCACCAACCTTGTGCCTTACAATAGTAGCCTTAGCTTTATCAAATGTAGCCTTATCGTAATGGGAATTCTTTTACATGTTTTGCTTCGCCATTTCTCTAACTTTGTCAATATCAACATCATTCTCATTTTCGACAATAGGTACGAGACCAAATGGCCTTGCTTCTTTACCAATAAGGATTTCTAAAGGGCTAACCCTAGTCACTCTATTGGGCGTACAATTAAGAGCCAGATAGCATGGATTTTAGAGTACTCATAACTCGCTCTACTTGGCCATTGACCCGACTAGCGCCCGTGGCGATCAAATGCAAATCTATTTTTTGAACAGAGCAGAAATTACGGAATGATGTACCAGAAAAACTACGTCCCAGATCTGAAATCAGACGAGAAGGGACTCCGAATGCCTTAATGCCTTAATACAACTCTCTGTATCTAGCCTCACTGTATGGGACAAAGAAGCAAACTTTGTGAACGCGTCTATTGACACTATTATATATTTCTTGTAATCATTTTTATACCCTTGCAGAGGGTATTATAATTTTGGTCAGAAGTTTGTAACGCAGTGAAGGAGACGTTTCCGACCCTATAAAGTATATATATTCTTGATTAGGATCAATAGGGGAGTCGATATAGCCATGTCCGTCTGTCCGTCTGTCCGTCTGTCCGTCTGTTTCAATACCGTTTGCGAGCTCAGTTTAAAAGCTAGCGATCTGAAACTTTCACAGTCGTCCTAAAACAAGTGTACGCAGATCAAGTTTGAAAACCGCCCCGATCGGATGTCTATTTTTCTATAGCTCCCATAGGAACAATCGGATATAACTTGCAAGAATGGAAGATATTTCGGCATGTAAAAGCTATTGACATAAATCTTTCCAAATCTTTTTTTTATGCGTACCTTGATCAGAGTAAAAGCGCGTGACGATCGGACGTCTATATCCTATAGCTCCCATAGGAACAAAAGGGTAAAATCGGTTAAAATTTTATGATTTTTAGGATATTTCACGCAGTATACAAGCTATTGACATGAATCTTTCCAAATCCTATTTTTTTATGCATACATTGATCAAGGTGAAAGCACGTGCCGATCGGACGTCTATATCCTATAGCTCCCATAGGAACAATAGGGTGAAATCTGTCCAAATTTGATGTGTAAGCTACTAACATAAAATTTTCCAATTCTTATTTATTTACGCATTTCTTGATTAGGGTAAAAGCGCTTGCCGCTCGGAAGTCTATATCTTAAAGGAGATAGGAAAAATTGTTAAAGGCTGCGAAAGTATCCCTTTTGTATATGACATTTTTGCAGTATAAAAGCAATTGACTTGAAACGATGCAAATCTAGTTTACTTATGTATACCTTATTCCGTTCGCTACTTTTTCACTTTTAGCAATTTCGTCAAAGTCTGCAAGGGTATTAAAACTTCGGCTTGCCGAAGTTAGCTTCCGTCCTCGTTACTACTAAGCTTCCCTGTAATGTCCATGTGGACTGTATGTCACGGGATGTCAATCTTCGGTATACGATGCAGTTCGGCTTGTACCTTGCCAGATGGGGGATGGCAGACTGTCACTGCATGTAATACAGTTCTCGACAAATTTGCAAACGTACTTAGACATCTTTTCGAACCAATAATACTCGTACATTTTCTCAAGGGTTTTCTCCCAACCAAGGTGCATAATAGACTCGTGCACATTATTTACGGGCGACCATCTAAACGGCTTTGGGATGATAGGGAGACAACGAGTTTTCCCATTTCTTTGAATTTTTCTATATAGTGTTCCTGCCCTTAATTCGTACGATTTGGCCAAATCCTCAGAAAGTTCATCGTTACGCAATTTAGAAGCAATAGACGACGTTTCCTTGTCGCGTTGCTGCTCAGCTAACAACCAATTGTCAGTGATCTCTGTTTATCTGATCCGATAAACTGTCGTCGCATGCAGACGTGTATTTATTGTGCTCCGTGAAAAAGTGTTCAATAAAATCACAAAAGTGCAGTGACCGTTTTAATAAATCCGTTTTAGAAATCGCGAATGTTTATATTGATTGATCATTTAATTAATATAAAACTTAAAACTCTAATTAACTTTACCACGAATACAATGACTCTGAACGACGTTCGCACACAACGTCAACGTGAGCAAGACGAGAGACGGCTCTCAGTACAAAGAAATAACGCGTACTCCTCTTTTAAAGCAACCGAAAATAATGCAAGCTCTGATCAAGCGCGGGCAATTAACCCCAACTTGACCGAATTCTTAAACGTAGCGAGCGAGAGAGCGCGTTCTTGCTCCCTCGCTACCATCGACGTCTCTGCTGCCAAAGAGCGCTGAATGTGCTTCAATGCAGGTATGCAATAACCTAAGCTCAACGTCAACTGTAACTACAACAACAACTGCAACCGTATCGAATGCGCGTTTAATGACATCATCAGCTAGCAGCGCAAATATTAATACGTCTGCCGCTGCGCTTCCCGTAAAACAGAACAAAAACAATGAATGTGCTAAGCCGGCTGTGCAGAGTGGTATGGATCGCTACATCCAAATCAAAAGGAAGCTGAGCCCTCTAAATTCCCAAAATAACCCATAACAATGCCAGCCTAGCTGGAATTGAAACGCCCATGAACTCAAACCGATTTAAAATCTTGGAAGACGCCTATGACGTTGAGGCGGCCGAATCTACCGAAGTCGAGAAAAGGAAGCCAAAACCTCCGCCTATTTTTATTCGAGAAAAAAGTTCCAATGTTCTCGTCAACAAAATGATCGACCTTATTGGAAAGGATAACTTCCACATAATACCTCTAGTAAAGGGCAACATCCAAGAGACAAAGGTTCAAACGAAGTCCGAAGATAATTACAAGGTCCTGCAAGCCGTACTTAAGGGCATGGAGTCCGACGTAACGCGTGCAGAGATAACAAAGGCGCTTCAAGAGAAGGGATTTAACGCTAAGACAGTCTTCAACATCCTTAACAGAGATAGAAAGCCGCAGCCACTCTTTAAGGTTGAGCTCGAACCAGAAAATAAGCCCCTAAAGAAATACGAAGTGCACCCCATTTACAATCTTCAGTTCCAGCTGCACCGCAAAATTACAGTTGAGGAACCGCACAAACGCAATGGCCCGGTACATACAAGGTCATACTGTTAACTGCGCCCGGTGTGTGTAGTTTGTGGAGATCTTCATGACTCCGCACACTGCCCTGCGAGCAAAGATGACTGCAACTCGAAAAAGTGCGGCAACTGCGGTGGCAATCACACTGCTAACTACAGAGGCTGCCCTGTTTATAAGGAGCTGAAAAGTCGCATCCACCAGAGAGGAACTGCCGCCCGCACCCAAAATAAACAGATGACAGCTTCCAGATCAAACTCTGAAGTCTTCTTTTCGACTGCAGCCAGATCCTCACTAGGACCCATAAACTCTGATAAAAATGTGACTTACGAAAGCGCTTTAAAATCAGGAGTGGCTAACACTGTCTCAAAAGCTCATTTCTGCAATCAGCATACCAAGAATTGAACACGGCTCAGCAGCAACAATTCCCGGACAAGTCAAAAAGCAACTTTGAAGATATGATATACAGCCTGCAACAAAGCCTTACGGAGCTTATGTCGTTTATGCGCACAACTATGCAAGATTTAATGCGAAACCAAAATCTATTGATTCAAATGCTGGTTTCACAACAATCCAAATAATGACTTCCCTAAGGATATCTACGTGGAACGCTAACGGCGTCTCACAGCATAAACTTGAGTTAGCTCAATTCCTACTCGACAACCATATCGACGTAATGCTGCTTTCAGAAACACACCTTACAAACAAATACAATTTTCAACTACGATATTATTCATTCTACGAAACAAATCATCCAGATGTTAAAGCACATGGTGGGACAGGAATTCTAATCAGTTGCCGTATTAAGCACCACTATCATAACAAATTTGCTAAAAATTACCTACAGACCACATCCATAAATATACAAATAAATACTGGCAACCAACTTACACTAGCCGCCGTATACTGCCCCCCTCGCTTCACTATATCTGAAGATGAGTTTATGCAGTTTTTCAACTCACTAGGAGACCACTTCATAGGGGACTACAATGCTAAGCACACACACTGGGGATCACGTCTCGTGACTCCAAAAGGAAAACAGCTCTATAATGCAGTTATAAAAGCCAAGAACAAGCTGGACTATTTTCTCCTGGCACACCAACATACTGGCCGGCAGACCCAAAGAAACTACCCGATTTAATAGACTTTGCAATTACCAAAAACATTCCTAAAAATCTGATAAGCGCCGAATGCCTCTCGGATCTTTCATCTGATCACTCGCCTGTCCTGTTTATTCTACTCCGACATCCAGGCGCAATGGAGCAATCGTATAAATTTACATCACAGAAAACCAATTGGGTTAAGTACAAGAAATACATTAGCTTACACATTAAGCTAAGTCTTCATCTTAACGATGAAGCCAACGTAGACAGATTTGTTATTACACTGGAGTTTGTACTAGTCTCTGCAGCTCGAGTTTCAACACCCCAAACTACAAGTAAACAAAGCAACCAAAAGAAGACAAATCTACAAATAGAACAGCTCGTCCTCGAAAGGCGACGCTTACGTCGAGAGTGGCAACTCCACAATTATGCCTCACGTCGACTCACAAAAGCTTTACAGCAAGAAGAAGCACATGTCCACCGACTCTAAATAGAGCAATTGTCAACATCTAGAACAAAACACTCACTATGGAGAGCTCACCCAACTCTAAGCTCACCGAAAGTAACCGTGATGTCTATTAGAAATCCCACAGGCGGCTGGGCGCGTAGCGATGCAGACGGAGCCAGCACGTTTGCCAACCACCTTAAAAATGTCTTCCAACCAAATCCTGCCTTTGCCGACTTTACCATATGAGCCTCAGCTTCAACATGAGCCAATTGAGTTTCGCCGAAACGAAATAGTTAACATCATCAAAAATCAGCTGAATCCGAAAAAATCCCCGGGCTGCGACCTCGTAACTCCCAAAATGATCAGTGAGCTCCCATATTGCGCCGTTTGCACTATCACCCAGCTTTTTAATGCCATCGCAAAACTTGGCCACTTTCCAGTGAAATGGAAAAAGTCGATTATAATAATGATAGCAAAGCCGGGATAAGACCACACAATTCCCACGTCGTATAGACCTATAAGCCTAATTTCGTGCTTATCTAAACTCTTTGAAAAATGCGTATTGACTCGGATAAACACATACCTTAGAATCCAGGAAGGATATCCGACACATCAATTTGGGTGTCGTGAAAAGCACGGAACAATTGAGCAGGTCAACCGGATAACATCAGAAATTCGGAACGCGTTCGAAAAACGAGAGTACTGTACTGCCATATTTTTAGACGTCTCTCAAGCATTTGATAGAGTTTGGCTAGAAGGTCTAATGTACAAGATCAAAACAATGCTCCCCTACAACACCCATAAGCTTTTAGAGTCTAACCTCTACGAAAGAAAATTTGCTGTGAGATGCAACACTGCTATAACTGACGATTTCACTGTTGGAGCTGGAGTTCCTCAAGGAAGCGTGCTTGGGCCAATATTATATGTCCTCTACACAGCAGACATCCCAACAAGCACACGACTAACAACATCCCGATGCAAGCAACTGCGCAGCTAGCTCTTCATCTGGTCGATGTTGAAAAGTGGCTATCAGATTGGCGAATTAAAGTGAACGAACAAAAATGCAAGCACGTTACGTTCACCCTGAACAGGCAAAACTGCCCGCCGCTCATGTTAAACCATACTCTACTCCCGCAAGCAAATGAAGTGACATATCTAGGAGTACATCTCGACAGAAGACTCACATGGCGCCGGCACATTGAAGCCAAAAGAACACACCTAAAGCTAAAAGCCAGTAGCCTTTATTGGCTCATCAACGCTCGGTCTTCCCTTAGTCTTGAATATAAAGTCCTGCTGTATAACTCAGTACTAAAACCTATATGGATGTACGGCTCTCAGTTATGGGGGAATGCCAGCAATAGCAATATTGACATAGTCCAGCGAGCTCAGTCGAAGATCTTGAGAACAATCACCGGGGCACAGTGGTACGTTCGCAACGAAAATATACATCGCGACTTAAACATTCTACCAGTCAAAGAAGTGATCGCAGAACAGAAGGAAAAGTACTTTACCAAGCTATCGAGGCACCCTAACCACCTGGCGAGAGGTCTTACAAGGTTAGTCAACCAATCACGCCTTCGTCGCAATGACTTACCCACCCAGCGACCGACTTGAGGGACGCGCAACCAGAATATAGTCTTATTATACTGTTAGTTAAATTTTAATGTTAAGATTCGTAAACTTATTGTTAGTCTCAAAATTAAGAGAAGATTCAATAAATAAAAGCAACGTTAAAAAAAAAAAGTGATCTCTGTCAAATTTATATGTTTTTCTACTGTACCTTTTGACTTGATGCGATCTAATGATATGGGATCTCGAGACAAAAGATCTACGTGGGCCATTCTTTCACCTGGCCTATACTGTATATCAAACTCAAAAGATTGCATGTACGACCACCACCTATGGACTCGAGTTAGATCTACTTTTGTGCGAGAGGCTTTGAGCGAATTACAGTCAGTAAAAACGACGAAATGTCGACCATATAGGTAATGGCGAAAATGCTTAATAGAATTGTAAACTGCAAGTGTTTCCAGTTCGTACGAATGGTAACGCGATTCCGCTGGCGAGGTCCGTTTACTAAAGTATTCGATAACTCGTGGCTTATGTTCGATTTTATGTAATAAAATTGCGCCATAGCCATCAGCACTCGCATCTATATGGAGCTCAATAAAAAATTGTGGATCAAAGATAGTCAGAACTGGTTTACTTCTCAGGATAGAAATTACTTTCTGTCGTATTTGCTCGTGCTCTAATTCCCATAAAAATTACATACTTTTTGAAGTTAGAGCATATAGGGGTTTTAGCAACTGTGAAAACTTGGGAACAAACTGACGAAAATACGAGACCAGTCCAATAAATTGTCTCAGTTGGGTGACGGACTGCGGGGGCGGTAAGTCTACTAGAGCTTGTATTTTACTAGGATTCGGTCGAATTTCACCTGCTCTAACTTCAAAGCCTAAGTATTCGACACAAGATTTGAGAAAGGAACATTTCTTTATGTTGAAAGAAAATCCTGCTTCGGCTAGTGTTTGTAAGGTGATTTGTAATCTCTCAAAAGCTTCCTCCTTTGTACGTGCGACTATCATTACATCGTCCATATAAACAATGACATATTTATAAGTCAGATCACCTAAGGCATGATTAATAGCCCTTTGGAATACAGAAGGCGCATTTTTAAGCCCAAACGGCGTAGCCAAGTATTCGTACTGCCCTTCTGGGGTTACAAAAGCTGTTCGTTCAATGAAATTGGTATGTATTGGGATCTGATGGAAGCCACTGGCCATATCAATACACGTGAAAAACCTAGTCCCACTCAACCTAGCTATTTGGCCAGATATAAGTGGCAACGGGTACTTGTCGGAAACAGTATTGGCATTAAGCTCCCGATAATCAACACAGAGACGGTCTGTACCATTTTTCTTCAGGACAAGTGACATCGGACTCGCGAAAGGAGAGGAACTGGGTCTTATTATGTTCCCATCCAACAGCTTTTGAATAGAATGTCTAACCTTTTATTTTTCCTCCAAACTCAAACGATAAGGGCGCCTCTGAACTGTCTTATTTTGATCAATCAAAGGAGTTTCCGTAGACACGCGGCTCTGTGGGATACCGTTTATGAATGAGTTTGAGAATTTCTGTAATATTGATAGCAGTTTATCTTTATCTGGTCTATTAAAATTGGTATCAACATCAGCCAGGTCAGGAGTACATTCGGAGACTACGAAAGGTAATATACACTTTTCATTAAACATAGTGAGCGCGCTTGATGTAATTGTCACGCCGATGCCCTGGCTCAAAATTTCGCGACCAATCAAAGCGTCGTATTTGATATGATTTTCTAAAACTACATGAAGTAAGATTTCAAAAGAACGCTCACAAATCAAAACATTTGCCATAATCTGTAAAGTACTACAAACGGAGTTACCACCTATACCGCTTAGTGTCCCTACGTTGTTTATTCTAGTCCCTGATAATCTCAGCGATGCAGTCTCTTTGATGAGTGAGCATTCGGCTCCGGAGTCGAAGTAAAATTATAACGACTCACAAACTGCAGCAACGTTCCTAAGGGCTCAAGTACGGTGCATATGTTCACATCTTTGATGGTGTTGCTTTTGATTGGTGAACGCTCCTGACGATCCGGGCAGACCGTAGATACATGTCCAGCTTTTCCACATTTGTAACAAATGACGGATGATCGATCTCTTCCTCCAGTATATCCAGTTTGAGGCATAGCCCTGACTCTTTTTCCTTGTGGTGCTGGTACGTTGTCACCCGAATGCTGGCTCTGTCTGGCGTCAAACGAAAAGGCTTTGAGTTCCTGATACAGCTCGTTTCGGTTTTGGATATCCGTGGTAAAAACCAAACGGCGCAATCGTTTATCTATTCCAGCTGCATGTGCCTACGTAACGGATACTGCAATCTGCTCAACGCTGAGCGACTTCCAGCGGGCCATAAGTGAAGTGACCATTCTGCTCCCATACAACGACAAGCACTCTCCTTCATTTGGGCGTCCATTTAGCAAATTCATAACGGTGGCGGCCAGAGTCTCCGTTCCTGAAAAATATTGCAAACATAATTCTCGGAACTGCTGCCATGTAATGCCGGGAAAACATGTCTGCGAGAGCCAGTCAGATGCGGTGCTTTCCAGTGATTTGCTGAGGGCCATTACAAGAGCGATGCCCACGAGCTGGTTTTCAGACAAATCCGTTGAACACCAGGACAGCGCGTCTGATCCTACACGATCAGGGTGGAACTTTGGCAGTACAATGGTTTTTACATCTTTTGGCTCATTTTGAGAGCACTGCACATGTTTTATTAGTTCGGCGAAATTACGATTTTGCAACTCCAAGATCGCTAGAAGATTTGCATCATTGGCTAGAGGCGGGGGTAATCCCACTTCTGATGACGAGGATTCAGATTCTGAGTCCTCAACTAGACTTTCGGTGAAACGTTTTCTGGCGCGTGGCATGATCTTGAATTTCACAATCAGTATGACTTTTTCAACTCCTCTCGGTTCCTTTTCAATTCCTCCTCACCTTCAAAAACACACTCTGTGTGGTGAGTTATGACGAACACTATCTGTCTCACTCATGCCCACGCCCAGACTACGTTGGCGGAATGGTGTATCCGCCTCGCACGAAAGAACGGAGGAGCAATAAGAAATAAAACAAGCGTGTACCAACAAATAATCGTTATAATTTGAATTTTCAAAATAATCTGCGACATATACTCACAATACATTTGTGACGATCCTGCCTGACGGTTAGGCCGTAAATATATGAAGTAGTTATTTAAGTTAAACATTATTATAATCATTAGTATGTAAGAGATATGAAATGAAGTATATGAAGGGTATAGAACCAAAATAGGTCAAGTTTAGATCCGTACCATCCGCCCGAGATGGCAACCATGGGGAAAAATACTAGAAAATAAATAAATAAATCATCGTTCGCCCCGCGGAGATTACTATCTAGCCCAGTGTCTCAGTGATTTTACAAATTTCTTGTAAAAGGACCTCTGGATCCGACTGACAGTTGTACCCCGGCCAGAGAGCATCCTTACACATTACATAAATGTAGCAAGCTTAATAATTCTTTTGCGCACATTGATGCTAATAATTTATAAAGGCCATGAGTATCCTCTTAATTTATCAAATTTTAAATGTTCAAAGCATCAGGAAAATAAGATTAATATAATAAATATGCCAGCGAACGGAAAATTATGGATATATGCTAGAAGTAGACCTATGGTATGGTGTTTCAATTTTTTTTTGGCCTCTTCTTTTTAAAATTTTTTTTTCTGAATGCACAACATTTGAAGAATATTGCGTTAAAATTTTAGATTCATCCGAGTAAAACATCAAAGTTATGGGCAGTTGAACGTAGGTGAGTTAGCATGTTTTGTATGCGATTTTTCGATGTGTAAAACTTTAAAAACGCTCTCCTGAAAAGTTGCAATTTCAAAGTCGGTGAACACGATCCTGCAAAATCTACTAAACGAATCGTCTTGAAATTTTGCATACAATTTCTGTACCTAAATTCGCAAGGTACTGATGTCGAGTTTTTTTTTAAATTATTATTTTTCATTTTATAATAACAAATATTTCAAATTTGTAGGCTAAAATAACGTTTTTGACTTTAAAGAGTTACCAAAAATCCAATAATTATTTAAAAAATAAACTCAACGTAGTTACCTGTAGAAACATATTAACTAATACATCATAATAATTGAAGAGTAATATAAACTAAAAAGAGGCATTTTTCCCGGTAATTTTTCATAATCTTTAAAGGCGTGATATATATTTATTCATTAAGAAATTAGGAGATAAATTAGTTACCAAAACCTTGTAATAAGAATTTGTATATTCCCCCCACCCAAACTATTCGACTCAATACTACTTTCCCGTGTATTTGAAATTGAAGGATAGTGTTCGTTCAAATCACGAAGGCCAATACGGCAATTTATTTCAACTAATAATTCGGACAGACGAGAACAAAACTTGTGGACACCTTCGTTTACCAATTGAGAGTGATCCACTCAAATTTATTCAAGCTCTTCTAGAGCCATTAAATGAGTTTTAAAGTTACAATAGTGGTTCTTGCGAGTGCGAGGGAGCGAAAGCTCTTTTTAATACAAGAGCGCAAGTTTGACTTCATGAGATTTTAGGTACTAATTGTTACATTGTTTTACAAAAGTCAATCGCCACCGAATTGACTGAACATCGGCCGCGTTGATAGCATTAACATACAAATGCTTCAACTAATAGGAATAGGTGCAAGGCGGTGAATGGAGCGGTGAATGACTACAGCCACGCAATCCTTCCCATCATGTCCTGGAACGACCTCTACGACTACGCCTATTATCCATAGCTGGGGGGAACGTTGTCTTCGTGGATTGCCACCACTGTTCCGATCTGAAGATTGTCCACGCCTTTGGTCCATTTCCCTCGCTGCTGTAGGCTCAGAAGATAGTCCCTCGACCAGTTGCTCCGAAACCGCTGTTTGATTGCTGAGACTAGCTGCCATCTCTGCAAGTACGTGCCGTTTGCCTTTGGCTGCGCGGATGCGGGCGGCAGCGTTGCTAGCGTTCTGGCTACTAGCAGATGAGCTGGCGTGACAACCTATCCCTCGTTGGGAATGCCACTGTCTACGATCAGCGGCCTCGAATTTAGGACGGCTTCCACCTCCACTATGACGGTATGGAGCTCGTCCTCCTTCAGAATAGCGCTGGCCATAGCCTTGAGAAGAAGATGCTTGGCCGATTTTTCGGCCGCCCCTATATGTGGCGCTCTGGGAGGGATGAATTCGATGGTGAATCGGTGGGCCGCAGCATTCGACATGATGCTCTGGTCGTTGGTGTCAACAGGTTCCAAAAGCTCCCACAAAATTCGTGGCGTTGTTGCAATAAAGTTTGACAACAGGACCACGACAACCCACAAACCTGGATAAGCATAAAATAAATGTATTAGACGTCAAATCTTTCACAATTTCCAAATGTACAGCCTTGGAAGCAAAGCAGACAAACACTGCTATGTACATCTTGATTGGCTGCTATCCCCGAATTCCAAGTGAGACATTAACAGGCCCAAAGATATCCACTCCGCTTACTTCAAAGGGTCTATTTCCATGCAATCGATCTCTTGGTAAATTACCCATTATCTGTAATAGATGTTTTGGTTTATAGTGAAAACAATGAACGCACTACCGTACAATGGTACTGCACTCGCGACGTGCGTTAATAAGCCAAATCACTTGTCTGAGAAGCCCAACCAAAGACCGGGGACCCGCGTGACAGTTTTTTTAGGCATTAACAAGGGAAATTTAGCGTTGTGAGCAATGGGAGCATGTAGCAGACGACCACCTACTCGCAACAAAGAGTGTGACGACGTTCCACACTGTTCAACAGATAAAAAAGGATTTAATTTTTGAATTCCAGCACGGATATTAGCGGATTTTTCTAGTTTTACAATTTCTTCAGCGAATGCTGTCTTTTGAATAGCTTCAACTGCTTTAAGAAACACTGTTCCAAGCTCGTCCGCTGACGGACAAATTGAATTCCAAGATATCTTTTTTCTTCGGTTGATAAATCATTACATATAAGCCACAATGCGAACTACTTTCAGATATGACGATGACCTTTCAACATTTGAAATCGGGTTTAGTTCAACATCGGCCGCGATGAGAGCAACGCGTGCCTTTTTGGTTTCTAGTGCTGCGTCTGTTTCTGATAGCTGAAAATGAGAATTTATTGGCCAGCACTCGGTTTCCTTCTGTAAAAAGCTAGTACCAAAATGAGGTATTTAGCTCATCCACAGAGCATCCTCGCGAGACTAAATCCGCAGGATTTTCCTTGGTTGGCACATGCCGCCAAACAGCTGGTGACACAATGTCTTGTATATCAGCAATGCGATTAGAGACAAATTGATCAAAGGACAACACTATCGACTGGAAAGGTAATGATGTTGCGAACTTCTTCCCAAAGCTTTGCCAACAAATGCGCTGCACATAGCTCTAGTCTGGGCACCGTCTTTGTTTTTAAAGGGGCAACCCTAGATTTTGCTGTTAGCAACTGCACCGACAACCCACTTGGCTCAACCACTCTAACGTAAAGGCAACACCCATAGGCCCGTATAGAAGCATCAGCAAACCCATGAATTTGACACAATGCTTGTTTGCGCGTTCCAACAAATCTTGGAATAACCAATTTTTCCAAGAATTCATAGTCATTTTTTACGAGGTTCCACTTCTTTTCAAAGTCTTGGGGCACAGGGTCATCCCAGTTCAGACTCAAAGGCCAAGCCTCTTGCAGAAATATTTTCGATCTGGTTATTATTGGGCATAACAAACCCAAAGGATCAAAAAGGGTGGCGATAAAGGACAAGATTGATCTTTTTGTAACCACCTGATCTGTGGATACTTTCCTAACGCCGTACTTGAAAACGTCAGTCTGTGGATTCCATGTCAATCCAAGAGTCTTGAGATCTTGAAGATCTCCGTGTAAAATTTCCGCATTCGATTTGTCGCTTGTTTTGCAATTCGAAGCCCATTTTGTCAAAACAATGCCCGCTTGTTCCAGGATCTCAATTAGCTAGCGACGAAGAACAGCCATTCCCTGCTCTGTGTCCGATCCGGTGAGCAGGTCATCGACGTAGAAGTCCGTGCCAGGACATCTTGCACCTTGAGGATGAGATTGCAAATGGGTCTCGCTAAGATACTTTAAGCATCTTACTGCTTGAGGATGAGATTGCAAATGGGTCTCGCTAAGATACTTTGAGGATGAGATTGCAAATGGGTCTCGCTAAGATACTTTAAGCATCTTACTGCTAGAAATGGAGCACTTGCTGTTCCATAAGTAACAGTATTTAGGCGATAAGTTTTTAAGGGGCTGGCAGCATCTCTTCTCCATACAATTAATTGAAAAATTCGTTGCGCCTCGTCAACCTCCACTTGACGGTACATTTTAGTTAACAAGTGCGTATTTACGACAACGAAACCTAAGGAGAGTGGAATATAAGCATGGCTGTATTGTTGGTCCTACCATAAGAAGGTCATTAAGCGATACTTGCGAAGTAGTCTTTCAAGACGCATCAAATACCACTCTAAGCTTAGTGTATGCGCTTTGTGGACGTTCTATACATTGGTAGGGTATAAAACAATGAGAATCCTTCGGAATTGAACCCTCGATTGCAGTCATATGTCCGAGAGCCAAATTCACTCTTCCATAAATTGATTAAACATTAACTGTGTGTTCGGATTTTTAGTTAATCGTCTCTCTATCGACAAAAAACTCCATCTCGCTATCTCATACGATGATCCGAGACACGTTGGGCTAGATTTAAACGGTAAGGATACTTGCAATCGACCTGAGGGTAAACGAACAATTGTTTCTCGAAAGATTTTCTTACAAAGCATTTCTTCTGGGGTATATAGTTTGTCACCCGAAACATTTGCAACTTGTTCCAACTCCCAGAATCGTTTAACAAGTTTTTCAAGTGGACCAGACTCCTTAACTATGCTCACCATAGCACACGCTTCAGTCCCTTAAAACGCCTTTTTCTGGGTGATAAGAGGAAATAGATTTTAAAACGACGAAGTTAACTACCATTTCATATTTATGAATGCGAGGTCTAATTGTTGTTTGCACAACTTGTTGCGCAGATAAGCTAGATTTTCCAATTCCCAACAAATTAATTTCTTTTTGAATCCGTTTTAGCTGCAATCCTCTCGCCAACTCGTCCGTTATAAAATTGACCTGGGAACCTGAATCCAAAAGTACCCTGAGTAGCTGAATCGGACAGGAGCCACCTTTAATATCTACAACTGCTGTCGCCAAAACAACTTGCTGTGCATCGAGGGCGCTTGCATGATTCGACGACAACAGATTTTAATGTTCTGCAGCTTGCACTCCTATATGGCTTGCCGCTGGATCTAAATTTTGTTGCATGTTTGCCTCAGCAGTATAGCGATGTAACAATGTATGGTGGGGCTCTGAGCATACCCTGCAGTGAGCTGCCTTGCAGGCGGATACACTATGCCCTTTTCTCAAGCAATTTATGTAAAGTGGGACCCCTTTGGGAAATTTAAAACGAGCTATGACAGAAGCAGCTGAGAATGTTGGACATGTCGTGATAAAATGGTCATTAGACTTGCAGAACGAACATTTGGCTGTTTCAGGGGTTCTTATTGTTTGTGATACTGCCAATGACCTTGACTTTGCGACCTTTTGAGCGTCCACTTGTAGCCTCTTCAGCCGACAAATGCTAAAAGCGCTTATCAAGGGCTGTAACACACTCAGACCATAACGGAATTTTTTGATAATCTAAATTCTCTTCCCACCTGGAGCGAGTCTTTCCGTCAACCTTTGACATGACAATGTGAATTAATAGTGCGTTTGCAAGAGCCTTCGCTTAATTCTGATCCGTCACCTGAAAGGCTTTTACAGTACCTAACGCTTCGATTTCTAAGCAACATAATAAATGATTAAACTTTTTAACATTGCATAGGGATGGGTCACTATCAATAATGCTCGAAAATATTCCTTATTGGAATTTTTGAATTCAGAATAATTACCACCAAACTTGGGCAACGGCATTCGAGGAAGGTGCCTTGTATTCGATAGAGTTGTATTTAACACTGATTCGTTTAGATTGTTTGGCGGGGCTGGAGTTTTTACTGACAATAACAATAACAATCGCGATGTCAAGTCCGGATCGACATCCTCAATTTGCAGTTGTAACGAAAACGCACGATCGATATACGTATCTAAAATACTCAAACTGCACAGAGTTAAAAGAAATATTTTTATTTTGCACGGCTTTAGCTATACGATTTATATCCCTTTTAACTGAATCCAATTTTCTCATAATATTTTCTGAATCAGCTTCTTCTACAATAGAAGTATTGTTGTCAGAAGCTCCACGACATTAAGGCATTTTTAAGAAAATTACCAAAAATTTTTAAATTATTTTACAAGGTTTTAATTCTGGAAAGTGTTCCACTGTAACTCCGAATTAAATCACTCAATCTAATCGAACTCCGTATGAGTGATCTTCAATTAACTAAGCGCAGTGTTATCCAAAATAATTTTTAATTATTGCGCAGAGCTGTTATTACATATCCACAATGTTCCACTGTCACCCCAAACCAAATCACTTAAAAAGGGCTCAATGTGGTTCGACCATAAGAGTTTTTTTTTTTTTTTTGAAATATATGCTTTATTTATTGAATCTTCTCTATATGAGACTAACAATAAGTATATCAAATCTTAAGAATATAACTTAACTTACAGTCATGTAGACTGAATTTAGACTAACGGGCCCTAATATTTTTTGCTGGGCTGGTAGTAGATCGTTACGATGCAGACGAGTTCTGTTCGAAACCCGTCTTAGGTTCCTTGCGAGATTATTTGGGTGCAGTGTAAGCTTGTTATGGTAGGCCGCTTTCTGCTTTGCTATTTCATCTTTGACCGGTGGTATGCCCAGATCCCTGTGGATGTTTTTGTTCCGAACATACCATGGTGCCCCAGTGATTGTTCGCAGGATTTTTGATTGTGAGCGCTGTATAATGTCAACGTTGCTGTTGCTCGCGTTCCCCCAGAGCTGGGAGCCGTAGGTCCAAATGGGCTTGAGGGTGGAGTTGTAGAGAAGAACTTTAAAGTCCAGACACAGGGGTGATCGAGAATTTATAATCCAGTGTAGGCTGCTAGCTTTAAGTCTGAGATGAAAGTACATCTGCATTCAATGTGCCTCCGCCAGGTTAGGCGTCTGTCGAGGTGGACGCCGAGATATGTTACATCGCTGGCTTAAGGAATCTGCGTACTATTCAAAGTTAGCGGCGGTTACGATTGTCTGTTAAGGGTAAACGTTATATGCTTACACTTTTGTTCATTAATTTTGATTCGCCAGTCTGATAGCCACTTTTCAACTACCACCAAATGATCAGCCAGTTGAGCTGTTGCTCTAGTTGGGCATCTCAAGCGGCTCAGGATTGCGGTGTCGTCAGCAAATGTGGACGTAGTCAGCCTCTCGTTCGTAGGGATGTCTGCTGTGTATAGGACAAACAGGGTAGGGCCCAGGGCGCTACCTTGTGGGACTCCGGCTTCAATGTTATACTCGTTGGATGTCGTTGTATTGCATCTAACCTCAAAGACTCTGTGGTAGAGGTACGACTTAAGTAACTTATGAGTGTTTTCTGGCAGTAATGTTATGATTTTATGCATAAGGCCTTCAAGCCACACTCGGTCGAATGCCTGAGAGACGTCGAGGAATATCGCACTACAATATTCCCGACGTTCGAAGGCTGTACGAATTTCTGAAGTTATCCGATTGACTTGCTCGATGGTTCCGTGGCTTTCACGAAACCCGAATTGATATGCGAGTGAGCAGGCATTTTTCTAGTAATTTGGACAGGCAAAATAGTAAGCTTATTGGCCTGTACGATGAGGGTATTGTGTGGTCTTTCCCAGGCTTCGGTATCATTATAACCACGGACTTTTTCCATTTTTTGGGGTAGTAGCCAAGTTTTGTGACCCCGTTAAATAGCTTGCATATAACATCCACTGCGCAGTTTGGAAGTTCAATTATCATTTTTCGGGTTATTAGGTCGCGCCCTGGAGCCTTTTTCAGTTTTATTTGCTTCCTAATGACGTTAGCAATTTCAGGTGTTTGAAACAAAATCGGGTTAATTGCAATTTCAGAGCTAAACGGCGGTAGTTAAAGAGAGTTTGTGGCGGCGTTCGGCTGAAACACATTTCGTAGGTGTAAAGCAAATGTTTCGGCTCTGTCTTCGTCACTGCGGGCCCAAATACCCGAGGAGTTTCTAATCGGAGTGACTGATTCTATCGGAGAGCTTAAATTTGGGTGAGCTCTCCACAAAGGATGCTTTGTACTGGTCGGCGACAGTTTCTCGATGTACCGGCGCTGCGCAAGCTCCTCTTCTTGCTTGAGGGTTTTGGTGAGTCTGCGGGTGGCATCATTATAGAGTTGCTTCGAATGGGGCGATCTGCAGGATTGCCAAACGCGTCGTAGACGTCGTTTTTCCCGAACCAGTTGTTCGATTTGCAGATTAGTTTTGTATTGGTTGCTACGCACGATTGTCCCATCTGGTGTTGAGATTTTGGCTGCTGCCACGAGTACTGACTCCAGGGCATCAGCACAGAAGTCGATGTCGTTCTCTATGTTTAACTATGGTGTTAGTTCAATGTGGGAACTTACGTACTTTTTGTACTTTAGCCAGTTAGTGTTAGTCGAGGTCAGCCTGAAGGGGTGCTTTGAAGGAGAGTTATTAAAACAGGCGAGTGGTGCGATGATAAGTCCGATAGCGATTTGGCGCTGACTAAATTTCTTGGGATGTTCTTGGTCACAGCAAAGTCAATTAAGTCCGGCAGTTTTCTGGGGACAGCTGGCCAATATGTGGGACTGCCAGGGGAGACATAGTCGAGTTTGTTGCTCAAATTTATGATTGCTTTATACAGTTGTCTTCCTTTGGGCCTCACGAGTCTTGATCCCCAGTGCGTGTGCTTGCCGTTGTAGTCTCCTCCTGCTATAAAGCGATCTCCGAGTGAATTGTAGAAGTCCAAGAATTGCTCTTCAGTTATTGTAAAACGCGGTGGGCAATAGACAGCGGCTATAGTGATACTGCCGTTGCCTGCTTGTAGTTTTATAGATGTAGCCTGCAAATAATTTGTTGCAAACCTCTGGTGAAAGTGGTGCTTAATGCGTTCCCTGATTAGGATTCCAGTTCCTCCGTGAACCTTACCGTCCGGATGATCTGTGTAGTATGAAGTATAACCTCTTATTTGGAAGTTGTATTTACTTGTGAGATGCGTTTCTGCCAGCAGCATTACATCTATTTGGTTTTCATTGAGGAATTGAGTTATTTCAAGTTGGTGCCGTGAAACGCCATTGGCATTCCACATGGATATTCGAAAACAAGACATCGATTATTTAGATTGTTGGGATGTGAGCAAATTTATTAAAATGTTTTGATTTTGCATAAGGTTTGTCATTGTTGTTTTCATGAAGGACATAAATTCCATCATACCCTGTTGTAAAGTCAGCATCATGGTTTCCATGCTGTTTGGTATTTGTCCTATTGCTTGCTGAGGTGTTATTATATTTTGCTCAGAGCATTGAGCTTGTGGGAACCCCGTCTGATTGGCAAGTCCTGATTTTAGGGCACTGGCGTATGAAACTCCCCCATTTGTGTTGAGGGGCCCAAATGAAGATCTGGCTGCTTTCGCAAAGAAAACATTAGGTGTGGTTTGGGATTGCACGTACGCATTTCGTGCATTCTGGGAGTGTGCTTGTTTTGCGTGTTGAAACTGACTCTTCAGCTCTTTATAGACCGGGCAGCCTCTGTAGTTTGCGGTATGGTTATCTCCACAGTTAGCGCATTTCTTTGTCTTTGGGTCTTCGGTTCGGATTTGTGGAAGCCACCACAAGCTACGCAGACTGAACGAAGCCCGCAGTTGTTTCTGGTGTGTCCATACTCTTGGCAGTTTGTGCATTGCAGCGGGCCATTCCGCTTATGCGGTTCTTCAACAGTAATCCTTCTGTGCAACAGGTATTGCAGTTTATAGATCGGGTGCACTTCATTTTTCTTCAAGGCTCTGCTTTCAGGCTCCAGTTCGACCTTAATGAGTGGTTGCGGCTTTTTATTTTTGTTGATAATATTAATAATATTTTTGGAGAAGAATCCTTTTTCTTTCAGTGCCTCTTTTACCTCATTGGTGGATACGTCGGGCTCTATGCCCTTTAGCACTACTTGCAAGCCCTTGCTACTCTTGAGCTGGTACGTGTAGTAGGGTTTCCTAGCCTCGTCTAGGTAAATAGTTACAGCTCTGAATTGATCTTCAGGTTTAGCTTGAAGCTTTGTTTCATGAATATTCCCTTTAACAAGGGGAGTAACATAAAAGTTGTCATTCCCGACCAGCGCAACAATTTTCTTTACTAGGGTATTTGAGTTCTGTTCCCTTATGTAAATTGGTCGGGGCTTTGGATTCTTTTGAACAGCCTGTCCAGATTCGGATTGATTATTATTAATTTCCGACAATAGGGCGAATCTGTTGTTACTAGATGCCCCTGGTTGTTCGCTGCCTTTATTAGGGCAATTTTGTTTTGGTTTATTCCCAACCATTTTATTTTGCGGGCTTAGCTTCCGTTTGATTTGGATGTAACGGTCCATGCCAGTCTGTATAGCCGGAACCACTTGTTGTTGTTTGGTATTGCCGATATTGGCACTCGTACTTACAATTGGCTTTGTAGTTTTATTCGGCGCTGCAGAAGTTGCAAACGCATTCGAAATCGCGTTGTTGTTAACGGCGACCGTTGATGTGGTTGTTGCAGTGGCTGCGGTTGTAGAAATTAACGAGGTCGCAGTGCTTGTGGCTGGTGAGCTGTGAGTCCAAGCTGGGGGTGGGGTTCTACACTGCAAGCTCCATGAGGTGGGAGTTGGTGTGAGTAGGGCGGGAGAACAAGACCGTGCTCTCGCACTGTCAATGGTCAGTAGTTGCTCTTTGAAGAAGTTCTTTCTACTTCTGTATCACGGGTTGAGAAATAAGAAATATAACTGTTTCTCTGGTCTACGGAGCTTCTACGCTCATTTTTTGAATCGCCGCTCATTGAGCTATCACTCGTGGCACTTCTTAGTTTTTTATAATAACTTTGCACTAGTTTTTTACATAGCACTAATTATTATTTACTGTTTTTAGCAATAAGATTGCCTTTATTACACCACTCCAGTATTTTTAGTTATTGTTTTTCACTTTTGAGCGGTTTTTTTTTCCGGAGCTCGCGCAAAACACGTCTGCACTCTCCGGCTGTTGTTTGTTGTTTTTTTACGGCATATGCCTTTATATGAAATATATTTTATTAGGTTTTTATCTTATTTGTTTAAGCCTAGTATCCACTTCGACGTAAACCGTACGCCAGTCATGAGAGAGAGCGAGAGGCAAACAGCTGGCGTTCACTTTTCGTCGGGCCTTTTTTTCACGTCGGTCCCCTGATCGACGAAAAAAATACCAGAAAATTCCATAGCGTTGCCAGTCTGCGGAAATAAACTTTGGGTGAACCCTAGCGAAAAGATTAAAAAATTTAATCTTTCGGCGTGCGCTTCTCACTGAACATTATAAGAAATGGAGGGAAAAACTCAAAAAACTCACAAAAGTCGATTGCAGGTGTTTACATGTGAGGACAAAATAACATTAATACTATCTGGGGTGCCTCTTGTCAGAGCAAAATATTTTTTAGGTCCAGACGGTACGAAAAAACACAATAAAAGTGCAGCTATGAACTTTAAATTAGCAAATAATTATCAGTAAATTAAAAAAAAGAACTGTTAAATTTAAATTGTATTGTATTTTAATTTCTTTGTACGGCGGCAGACTTGTCTTGCCATGGTATTTGATAATATCTTTTAAAGGCTCTTTCCCGCAAATACGATATTTGAATTTTAACTGCTTGTCAACAAAACCAGCTGATTGACAGTACGACCGTAGCACGCTTGAATCCGATGAACTCTCAAAATGTTGGTCACACTGGAAAGATTAAAGTTTTTACGCTAGCATACTCGTTTGTCGATCTGGATACTAGGCTTTAATGACAACTATTTTTGTTATAGGGCATTCTCACTCTCAAACCAATTTTTGCGATGAGGGCTTTCAATCCGAATTTAATTGCCCGGCGTCCAGAAATCGGCTCCATCAAAATTTTACAAATTTTCCAAAATGCCTCCAATGATCCGGCTCCAACGAAATGGGTCCGACGAAAATGTCTGTTCGCGCTAAAGCGGCGCTTCAAGTTTCGAGTGAACCGGCCCTGGAGTCCTAACAATCGAGAGAACAGTTTTTTTTCCAGATCTTCGCATCTCGTTCTCTCGCACTGTTAAGTGTCTCCACTCCGCTCTCCAAGCGGCTCTTGAAGCATCCACCCCGTAGCTTTAAGTTAGTTATAATTTACAAGTGTAAAAAGAAGGAAGTGAAGTTCGACAAGTTTTTGAAATAAAGTGAAAAATAAATAATTTTCCTGGACTACTAACTCAGCCCCGTTGGAAAGCCCGCCCCTCAACATTTCATGGTCCTTTGAGCCGGATCATTCCAAAAGAGGAGAAGAAGTTCCAAGCACCAGCGTTCAACCGGCGGATTTTCCCGAATTTCTCTTCCATCATTCAAGATAAGTACGACCGTTCTTATTTATGCTCATTTCTGCCGACCAGCCAGATATTTCCAATTTTTCCAATCCAATTTCATATATCTGTCTGATCGGCCATTCCATTGTGCATACGATCGCCATATTCCGACTTCTTTTTCGTATTGCTATTTCCATCTTCATACGGTCGCCATTTTCCGGCTTCTTTCTTCATATTTTCCCATTTCCATATTCTTGTTCATACGGACATATAATCCAGATGCACACTCTTGCACATGCCAGACCATCTCAACATATGTACGTAAGGAAACATACACGTACCTCCATTCGCGGTACACATTTACAATGCAGTCCACATAATTTATAATTTCCTAATATAAGAAGTACTATATACACACATATAATCCTGATGCATGCTGATTAAGATACATATATTAAAGTTATGACCTGTCATGGTCAGAGGGGGGATAATTCCCCTTATATTACCTAAATGATATGAATTTCATGCTGATTCGTCCTGCTGATCCTTCGTCCTTCTTCCTTTCGTCCTTCTTATTTCCTTTTATTTAATACGATTTTACTTTAAAATAAAACTGTAATCGAATTGTTTCGTTACAAGCGGTTTTATTATTCAAAATATTGTAGTGTTCAGATCGGGGGTACAAACTGAATTAATTCTAACAATTATATTTTGGTGGCTTGTTGGCTTGGGCAGCGTCGCGACGTCAGCTTACCGCTGGCAGAGCGATTGCAGAAATATCCAAGCCGACACCAACGGTTTTGGGAGTCTGACCTGATGTGTTTCCTCACTCCAGATGCTAACGCTGCACTTATGCCTGGGCTCGGCGAAGGGTAGGGGTAGCGGCGGCTATAGCTGAGGCAGCTAGCCGACGCTCGGTGTTCTTCCGTTATTGCGCTGTTGCCGATGCAATTCGATCGCTGAAGTTCCGTCGCTGCCGCTGTCGTTCTGACGTTGTTGACATTCGGTCGCTGGGTCGCTGTGGCTGCATCACTG
>NW_025335137.1:0-25034 GCF_018152115.1 Drosophila rhopaloa | reverse complement strand
TATTACGGTATAACTATTTGTTAAATATCTTTTGAAAAATACAAAAAAAAATAAATATTTTCAATAATTTATCTATGAAAAAAAGAATGTAAAACTTGCACAAAATAAAAGTATATTTAAACCATATCTTAAAGATAACAGAAATTTAAACTCATTATACCCAAAATTCAAGATCAGGAATTTAATAAAAATATTTTTAGCAAACGGAACAAACAGGCCAGTCCAAAAGCGAAGAAAATCTTAAAACTATACATATATTTTGATTGCGTGCCGCGCGAGGAAAAGTCCTGGAGATTCGGAAACGCTCGCCAGGATTTATCGTGCGTCCATTACAAGCGGAAATTAAGCGCGGCAGGTCGCCAGCTGGACGAGGGGGGCGTGGCAGGGGGCAGGGGCAGAGGCAGAGGTGGGCGTGCGTGAAAGCGTTTTGCCGGCTGGCCATAAAGTAACGAGCGGGCCAAACATTCCAGCGGACCAAAGCAGAGCTATTGTTTTCGGGTCCTGCCAGAGTCCTTTGCAACCGCTTTGTATGCCAGTCACGTGGCACGCAACGACAACTTGGGATTTGTTAAGTGGCGCGTCGTTTTTGATGTGCGGAATGTTTAGCTCAGGTCCCCAACTCTCCGGGCATTCTTCCTCGTTTTTCCCTTTCTTTTTTTTCTGTTTTTGGTACGGAAAAGTCCATCACGTGTCCCGGACATTTTGCACATAACTTGTTTCAGCGTTTTTATTGCCAACTTCCGCTTCCGCTTTTAAATGCACTGCGAATGTCTTTTGTTTTTGCCCACCTTGCGGTTAATGGTCCTCCTTCGAGTGGAAAAAAAAGGACAAGGAACCAGTGCGGTAACCACTCCAGGAACTCCATCAGCCATGGCTGATTCGATTTTCCGATGTGTACCTTTGCTTTTAGTGATTGAAATCGCACATTTTAAGTGAAAAAGCGCACACAGAAGTGCACTCAATCATTCGTCACGTGATTCAGTCGGCGAGGAGTGAAGACCTCTTTCCCCTCCCTGACTTTTCCGGGTTTTCCCGCTTTTCCCCATTTTCGCTGTGCTCCTTGTGCAAATGTTTTTCTTAGTTGGACATCGAGTGGAAAGTGTTGGAGCGCCGCGGCTGTGTTGATATAAAAGATTACGCCACCAGATGAGAAATGGAGACACAATTGTTCATGTTGTTTATTGTTTTGGGGGTGTGGGAAAATGAAAAGCCCTGCGATAATGCCTCGAAAATGTTGTAAATGCGAAATCAATAGGGGAAAAACAGCTTTAAGCGGAGTGGAAATTCAATGCGAGAAAATGGCAGGGTAAACTTCAAGCGAAAAACTTTTCTAATTTGCGCATTATGAAAATTGGGTCGCCACATAAAAATCCACCAGTTCCCCCGTAAAAGAATTAAGTGAAAAGCAATTTTTGAGCCTAGTCAAAAGGGAGCGAATGAATGAAAAGAACTGAGAAAAACTTTTCCATTAAGAAAATTAACTGAGATTAAGTGGGGCCCTACGCTTTTGGCCCGGCCAAAACTTTACCCAATTGGGATGAATCAAAATTGCAACAATTTCAAGGCATTTAAACAGTTGTCACATACACATCCACCCACAAGACGCACAGGAAGTGAGCCTGAAAACGGAAGCAGCCCACAACACATGGAATTGGCTTAAGGAAGGAAGCGGCAGAGAAAGGAAGGGACTTTATTTGTTGCCTGCCACACTTCGGCTTCTTGTTTGTTGCCGCCACCGCCATCGCCAATGTCGTCCTCGTCCTCGTCGATACTAATCTAATTTTATTGATATTGACACAATTTCTGCAGATTTCCGCATAAACATAAAAACAGAGCTCGAACCCGAAGGTTCGGCTCAAGTAGCAAAACAGTCATGGCACGCAAACAAATGGTATCTAATAAAAATTGAACAAAAAGCAAACAAAAGTTCGATGATGCGGCCGCCATTGGATGGAAGTCAAACTATACTGAAGTACTCGGCGGCCATTTCCTGTAGCAAATCGAGAAGGCAAAAGAATATCAGTTCAGGCAATACAGTTTTTCAGCAACAATTTAAAATAAAGTTTGAACATGGTAAAATAAGCGTTCTACACATTGTTCGATCAAAATATTTATTGAAAAATCCATGATATTCTTGTTTTTAGCTGTAGTGCTGCAATTTTAATACACACAGAGGCGTTTTGAAAGTGAACAGCACAATTAATATAAAATCTTTTTATAAATCTAAATCCATATAGAAATTCCCAAGTTAAGATAACAGTAATTGTGGGTATCGCCCACTTAAAAATGTCCGCTGGAACTTGAAATTTCCCAATTCAAAGAATAAGTTGATAACAAAATCCAGATTTTCATTGATACGGACTTAAGCTTTCTAAAAGATTATACAAGTTCCGGTAAAGTAATCTAATATATTTTCAGGGAATTTCCAAAGTAAAACAAGAGAGAACGCTATAGTCGGGTGCCCCGACTATCAGATACCCGTTACTCAGGTAAAGGGAGTGCGAGGGAGATGGAGATAGAAACTTTGATCACGCATAACTTTTTAACGAATGGTCCGATTTGAAAAATTTCTTCTACATTTCGATAGGTATTGATAAACACAATAAAACTGAATTTTTACTTTTCCGAAATATTTAAATTTTTAAAATCGTATATAAGCGATAGTGGGCGTTAAAGGGGACGTGGCACCTTTTTGAAACAAACTTGCGCTGCGTAGGAACTCCTAAAATCTGCATGCAAAATGCCAATCTTCTAGCTTTTATAGTTTCCGAGATCTCAGCGTTCATACGGACAGACAGACAGACGGACAGACGGACATGGCTATATCGACTCGGCTAGTGACCCTGATCAAGAATATATATACTTTATAGGGTCGGAAACGCTTCCTTCTAGCTGTTACATACTTTTGCACGAATACAATATACCCTTTTACTCTACGAGTAACGGGTATAATTACGATTTGTATAGCCTTTAATTGACTGATAGAAAAAATAATCAGTATCAGCGACTATGTGCTAACCCGAATAAAGTTGATTGCAAAAACAAAACAGCGTTATTAAAAAAAAAACATTTTTCAGTACATATCTATTTAAAGACCCTTGGATTATATCTTTCTGCTTTAGTGACAATTATTGGTCCATCTAACGCACTGAAATATTAAAAAAATTTAAGTAGATAAAGACGACTTTTACTCCAAACAGGCATACGAACACAAAACAGTATAGACAGTACAATTTCAATCAACAATTAAAAAACTATGTCCTTCAAATGCTCAATATTGTCAGATTAAAAATACCAATTCCTCGGAATTAACATTAAGATAAACAAAATTTTGAATAATCTGATATTTTATTAAAACTTTTCTTTATCTCTCATCCGAATACAGAAGTTCCTACGGAAAACTTTAAGCAGAGATGCCAGAGTTGGTCTGGATCCAGTCCAAGTAGCTGGTCACCCGGGTGAAGGCGGCTGGGGCACCGATCTCGCACCCATCCTCCGCTCCAAAAGAGGTAATTCCAATGAGGATACCATCCAACGCCAAGGGACCACCAGAATCGCCCTGGCAGGTGGAGATGGCATTGGTGGTGGCGACGCAGATGACCCTGCTGGTGACCACCAAACTTCCGAATGTCTTCTGGCACACGGAGTTGTCAATAACGGTCAGGTCGGCGAACTGCAGGTTCTTGGTGACCGAGGTCTCCGTATCGGCGGTCATTCCCCAACCGGAGGCAACTGCGGTCTGGCCAACGTAGCTGGAGTAACTACTGGCGATGGCGGGCAGGGCGATCTTGTTGACGGAAGCGGAGAAGGATACGGATGGGGTCTTGATCAGGGAGATGTCGTTGCGAACGGTTTTCGAGTAGTAGTCAGCATGCTGTATCCAGTTGGAGCTAGCGACTTTCTGGGTGAACTGGGGGCTAGTTCGGACCGTAGCTCCATAGTAGATGGTCACATAGGAGGCACTGAAAAAGGATCCTCCTTAATAATCTATTCTATTCATTAAAACGAGGACAGCTTACCCGCTAGTGCAGTGGGCAGCGGTCAGCACCCAGGAATTGTCGATGATGGAACCACCGCACCACCAGCTACCCTTCAAGCCCAGGAAGCTGAGTCCAACTTGGTAGGGGAATTGATCGGCCACAGCGTTCTTTCCGTTGGTAATGCGACCACTGATGGACGCCGTCGACATCCTGTCACGAGGATGCACAGGCAGAGTCTGAGGCAGGAGACCAGCGGACACCGAGGCAATAGCCAGAACCAAAACTGCAAAGACCTTCATGGTGATCGTTGTGCTTTCAATGAATGTCTTTCCCTTGCTCATTGAGGTTGTTATATACCAACCTTAATCGGCTTATCATGAGTTAATGGGCGAATCCCCAAACGATTTCGATTTATGATCTTAATCCCTTGGTACTTCAGTGTTCTCATTAAGCCATTTTGTAAAAAACCCATGATAACTAAATTGTATTGCTCATAAATTACTGATATTTATTTTTTTCTTAAGGTAATTTATTCATCATTTAATATTAAATTACAATTTAACAAAAAACGGTGTAAAATCTTTAAAAGTTTGAAACCATAAACTTTGTATTATTCCCTTCCAATGTAACATTTTTTAAATGAGACTTATTAATTCAATCTCTTAATCATTAAATTGTTGCTTAGATACCTATAATTACTGCCTAAACATGATACAATTTTAACAGAGGTCTTATCACTAATCAATTTAACAGATAGGGATTTTCACCTACCTTATACTTGGACTATGTCAAAATTTACAACTTCAATAATAAATAAAGACCATTCCCAACAGCTACAGGAGATAAGACCAAATAAGACGGGTATAAAAAGCACAAGCTTGTGGGGGAAATCATTCATTGAAAGATCAACGATCAGCATGAAGGTTTTCATATTCTTGGCTCTGGCTTTTGCCTCCGTGTCCGCTGGACTCCTGCCGCAAACTCTGCCAGTGCGTCCTCGTGACAGGATTTCGACCCCGTCCATTACAGGTCGCATCACCAATGGCAGGAACGCTGTGGCGGATCAGTTCCCCTACCAGGTGGGACTCAGCTTCAGCGGCTCAGAGGGCAGTTGGTGGTGCGGTGGTTCCATCATCGATAACTCCTGGGTGTTGACGGCTGCCCACTGCACCAGCGGGTAAGTTCACTTTACTTTCCCCGGAGGATCTAGGTTAACAGGAGTATTTCTTATCCAGTGCCTCCATCGTGACCGTCTACTACGGTGCCACCGTCCGTACCAGCCCGAAATTCACCCAAACCGTCACCAGCTCGAACTGGATCCAGCACGCCAGCTATGTGTCGCTCACTCTCCGCAACGACATCTCCCTGATCAGGACCCCGTCCGTCACATTCTCGTCCTCCGTGAACAAGATCGCACTGCCCGCCATCGCCAGCAGCTACTCCACCTTCGTCGGACAAGTGGCCGTCGCCTCCGGATGGGGCCTGACCTCCGATACCTCCTCTTCGGTGGCCCGGGATCTGCAGTTCGCCGATCTCACGGTCATCGCCAACTCCGTGTGCCAGGAGGCCTATGGCAGCTTGGTGGTCACCAGCCGAGTGATTTGCGTGGACGGTGTCAATCGCACCTCCATCTGCAGCGGAGATTCCGGCGGCCCATTGGCTTTGGACAACGTTCTGATTGGTGTTACCTCCTTCGGATCCAAAGATGGCTGCGAAATTGGAGCCCCAGCTGGATTCACCCGCGTCACCAGCTACTTGGACTGGATTAAGACCAACTCCGGTGTTTCCGCCTAAGTTTGTTTCTGAAAATTGTACAGGCTTATAAGCCGCGAGTCAATAAATTAAAAGCATTTACTAAATGAACATGAACATTTTATGTTTGCATTTTTTTAGAGAATAACAAATACATAATCGTATACATGAGTAAACATTATTATCAGTCGAGAATTGGATGGCTTTATTATAATAATGCTAAAAAGAGGTTCAGAATAATTAGTTTCTGGAAAAGGGTGATTATAAAAGAAAGGTTACGCATTATATTTTAAATGATTTTAATGCCTTTAGTGCCAAACTTTTTGGCCTAAAATCAAATTTGATTGTTTAAATAAAATTTTTTTCAAAATTGGCATGGTATGCCAGACACTTCGTTAAAGACATTTGTTTGTTAGGAATCGATCTATTCAAAACGTACTCTAAGCAGACACCGAAATCAATCCCATATAGGTACGTCATTTTTGTCGAGGTCCCAAGAAGAAAACGTTAGTCCAATCGGCCTTTTAATGGAAAACGAGAAAGTTTAACTGGAGTTCTCATTAGGAAGATATCGCTGTTCAATGTGCTGAGGTTTAGCTGTCGTGTTGCTTAAAATTCAAAGTAGTGGCAGTGGCACTGATCCACATACCTTGCAAGAGTTAGAAGGATAGTAATAAGAAACCGTAGTGGATACTCACTTCCCACTGTCACAACCCAGGTATTAGCGATTATGCATGCAACGGATAGAACCAAGACAAGAAAAAACCCCCATGCTGATCAATTTTTTCGATACTTATCAATTGAAGAGGGTTATTGTGTTCTTATCAATATTAACTAATGGGCAAATCCCTTCACAATTTAACTGATTATAAATTATGGCTAAGTCAGTGATTATCTAAGTATTGCTTTGACAAATTTTGTTTGTGGAAATTTAGGCTTTTTTTCAAATATTTCATTTTATATATTTTGTTCTACATTCCATAATATACATATAACTAAACACAATCGATAAAAAAAAGATAAAATCAATGTTGCTCATGTTGCTTATGTGTTTAAAGTAATACAAAAATATTTCAATTCGGGATTGTACTTAAATATACTTAAAAAAATAATATTCACAAAACTTTTCAGATCGTTTAGTTTTTATCTTTAGGAGCTAGGATTAGAAAAAAAATTAAATTGTTTCCAGAAAAAACATATTTGAAACGACTAATTTGAATTTCATTTTGAAACTTGGGCAATATTTTGTTAGATATACTTACAATTTATGAAAAAAAAATCTATTTTTGGGCTAACGGAACGGACAGTTTTCCCTCTAATAAATGTAATGGTTCGTTTTTCAGCAAATATAAAATACACTTATTATACCCTTGCAGAGAGTATTATAATTTCAGTCAAAAGTTTGCAACGCAGTGAAGGAGACATTTCCGACCCAATAAAGTATATATATTCTTGATCAGCATCACCAGGAGAGTCGATCTAGCCATGTCCGTCTGTCCGTCCGTCTGTCCGTCCGTCTGTCCGTCCGTCTGTCCGTCCGTCTGTCAGTCCGTCTGTCCGTCTGTCCGTCTTTCCGTCCGTCCGTCCGTTTCTACGCAAACTAGTCCCTCAGTTATAAAGCTATTTGCTTGAAACTTTCCCAAAAGTTGTATTTCTATTGCAGGTAGTATATAAGCCGGAACGAGCCGGATCGGGCGACTATATCATATAGCTGCCATATAACTGAACGATCGGAAAAGCCATAACTTTGGTGTTTTTAAAGTTAGGAAGTTGGGATTTTTTATAAGTATTAAGAATGCATCATATGAATAATTTTGGTGAATATAATTTACAGAGTATTCTGCAAGGGTATATCAACTTCGGCTCCGCCCGAAGTTAGCTTTCCTTTCTTGTTATAAGAAAATTACTTCCTAAAAATGGGCGAAATAATTTTAGGTAAGTTATATTCCATCATAAAGAACTTAACAAAATTTTGTTGCAATGTTATGTTAATGACTTACATTGATTTGTAAACCTAAAAATCGAAAGAAGTTACCCTAATGCATTCTATAACTCTTATGCTACAAAATTAGATTATTTTAAAACCAATAGGAATAATTCAATTTTGGAGGAAAAGGCGTAGGTATTATCTATTCATTGTAAGGTGGTCACAAACGCTTTTGGATTTTCCCCTTTAAAATTTCTAGAAATTCTATCGGAGCGTTTGGGTGGGGATTTGCCCACCGATCTTCCAGATAAGACCCTTCAGGACGGGTATATAACGGACTCGTTTAGTATAGGAAATCATTCATTAAACGATCAACCATCAGTATGAAGGTCTTCGTAGTCTTGCTCCTGGCCATCGCCTCCGCCTCCGCCGGGCTCCTGCCCAAGATCGCTCCGGTTCATCCTCGTGACAGGACCTCGGTGGCTTCCATTAATGGTCGCATCACCAATGGCAAGAACGCTGTGGTGGATCAGTTCCCCTACCAGGTGGGACTCAGCTTCGTCGGATCGAAGGGCAGTTGGTGGTGCGGTGGTTCCATCATCGATAACTCCTGGGTGTTGACGGCTGCCCACTGCACCAGCGGGTAAGTTGACTGTACTAAGCCCCTAAGGATATGGATAAGAAGTGTTGTATCTTTCAGTGCCTCCTCCGTGACCATCTACTATGGAGCCACGGTCAGAACCAGCCCCCAGTTCACCTACACCGTCACCAGCTCCAACTGGATTCAGCATGCCAACTACGTTTCCCTTACTGTGCGCAACGACATCTCCCTGATCAAGACCCCATCCGTATCCTTCTCCGCTTCCGTCAACAAGATCGCCCTGCCCGCCATCGCCAGTAGTTACTCCAGCTACGTTGGACAGACGGCAGTTGCCTCCGGATGGGGCCTGACCTCCGACACCGCTTCCGCCGTGACCAAGGATCTGCAGTACACCGACCTTACCGTTATTGAGAACTCCGAGTGTCTCAAGGCCTTCAGCAGTCTGATTGTCACCAGCAGGGTCATTTGCGTTGCCACCCCGAAGGGCACATCGACCTGCCAGGGAGATTCTGGCGGCCCACTGGCTCTGGATGGAACCCTGATTGGCATCACTTCCTTTGGGTCGCCCGATGGCTGCGAGGTTGGCGAGCCAGCTGCCTTCACCCGTGTGACCAGCTACTTGGACTGGATCCTGGCCAACTCCGGAGTTTCGGCTTAGAAGATTACCAGTTCTGTTACTTTTTTGTAAAATAAAATGAGCACACCTTAAGCTTCTTCGTTATTGTTTAATAGAAACCAAAATAGTTAGATAGAAATCATTTATATGGCACGTCGCTCAACCATAGTGGATGGGCACGAGCGAGGCACTTAAAATGGGATATATCAGTAGACAAAGCTATAGAAAGCATCAAAGTCTTTTGGAATAAGATACACAATTATAGTGATTACTTAAATGATTAATACACAGTCAGACTGTAAAGATAAAGTAATAAAGAGATTATGATTGCTACTTTGATTAATTGGATTGTCTGCTATAAACACAAAGTGGAAGTTCGTAATGATTGATAAGCAAATACAAAAGTAAAATCTTATCAAACTTGAAATATATTACAAATGCGTCGAAATAAAAAAACTGATATTAATGTCTGCGAAATATAATCAAAACGGTTAAGTGGACTTGGCCAGCGTTCTATTAAGATAAGACCCAACGGGCCGGCTATAAAAGCGGTCTCATTCGTAAGGGAAAATCACTCCTAGTTTGATCAAGCATCAGCATGAAGGTATTCGTTGTTTTGGTTCTGGCCCTGGCCTCCGCCTCCGCTTCGCTCCTGCCCCAGTCCGGCATTGAGCATCCTCGTGACAGGACCGCCCTGCCCTCCATCGAAGGACGCATCACCAACGGCAAGGACGCCGTGGCCGACCAGTTCCCCTACCAGGTGGGACTCAGCTTCTCCAGCTCCAAGGGCAGCTGGTGGTGCGGTGGCTCCATCATTTCCAACAGCTGGGTGGTGACTGCTGCTCACTGCACAGATGGGTAAGTGGGCTTTGTTTTTTTTGTCAAATAATCGTGGCTAATAAGGGGATTCCGCTTTCCAGTGGCTCGTCCGTGACCGTCTACTTCGGAGCGACCGTCCGCACCAGCCCCAAGTTCACCCACACCATCGCCAGCTCCGAGTGGATCCAGCACGAGAGATACTTGTCCCTGACCGTCCGCAACGACATCTCCCTGATCAAGACCCCCACCGTGACCTTCTCGTCCGCCGTCAACAAGATCGCCCTGCCCGCCATCGCCGGCAGCTACTCCACCTACTCCGGACAGACCGCCGTTGCCTCCGGATGGGGCCTGACCTCCGACTCCGCCTCCGCCGTTTCCTCGAAGCTGCAGTACGTCGACCTCACCGTCATCGACAACGCCGTGTGCCAGAAGACCTTCGGCAGCCTGATCGTGACCAAGAACGTCATCTGCGTGGAGACCCCCAACGCCTCCTCCACCTGCCAGGGTGACTCCGGCGGCCCATTGGCTTTGGCTGGCACCCTCATCGGAATCACCTCCTTCGGATCCGCCGGCGGCTGCGAGATCGGCGCCCCTGCCGCCTTCACCCGTGTGACCAGCTACCTGGACTGGATCAAGACCAACTCCGGTGTCTAAGCTTTGGGAAATGAAAAAAAAAACTGCAAACTTTGAAAAAATATAAAATATTATAAAAAAATGTATCGCATTTTTAAAACATGGTTAGCAAAATGGGACTATAACTATAAACTTCTGGGGCTACTTAGAAGCTACATATAATTTTAGTTTTAAGCTTCCACATAAATAGACTTATTTAAACAATACATTAAATTAACTAGTTGCAAAGTAAGTTAAATAACTTAAATAAAATTAGTACTTGACTAAGTTACTTAAATATGTGAGTACTTATTTTACCCTTGGCCAACTCCAAACAAATAAATAAATACACTTTTAACTTATAATCTTACTGTAATGCAAGCTTTATGACCATTATAAAGTATTGGGCCTTGGTTTGTAATACTTTAAAACCAATAAGATCCGGAACACTATCAATGACCTTTTCATATGTTGAAATGCAAGTTGAGGCGTGCAGTAAATTAAACAAATAACAAATAAAGTGTTGATAAAGCGGGAGGCAGTCAATAAATATAAAGACCTCGACCCAGACATTATGGACAGCATTGGGGGCTAAGCAGAAACCATGGGATTGAAAGCCCGTCGACTCACTGAATGGGTCGAAAGCAATTAAGGCAACTGCAGTCGGCCAAAGGGAGTCGAAGGCCTAAGCAACATAATCGCCGAAACGTGCGGCAATTACACGGGAGCTTGAGGAATTGAATGCCAAACATCTGCTGCTCTTCCCGTCTCCGGAGGTATAATTTGCACTGGGCCAGGCAAATTCAATTAACAGACGAAGCGGACACGTGCCGGGCCAAAAGACGTTGACGCAATGATGCCACAATCGCTGGCTATAAAAACACCAGCTAAAACAACAACAACCTTAGTACTTCACATGAAGGGCCCACTCAGACCAGAAGTTGGATTGGTTCATTACAGCACCAGATATCAGCATTTAATTCACTGGTAAAATGACAAACCCGATTTCATTCATAAGTTTCATTCAACATACAATTCGATAATGTAAGCGGTACCCTCTTCACATGCCAAATCTAATTATTGTCATTATGGTAAAATAATTCATATATTAAATATTATAACGACACATCACCAGAATCTAAGCAATAACGGGGTAACCCCCATATTATTATACCCTTGCAGAGGGTATTATAATTTCAGTCAAAAGTTTGCAACGCAGTGAAGGAGACATTTCCGACCCTATAAAGTATATATATTCTTGATCAGCATCACCAGGAGAGTCGATCTAGCCATGTCCGTCTGTCCGTCTGTCCGTCCGTCTGTCCGTCCGTCTGTCCGTCCGTCTGTCCGTCTGTCCGTCCGTTTCTACGCAAACTAGTCCCTCAGTTTTAAAGCTATCTGCTTGAAACTTTCGCAAAACTTGTCTTTCTATTGCAGGTAGTATATAAGTCGGAACGAGCCGGATCGGGCGACTATATCATATAGCTGCCATATAACTGAACGATCGGAAAAGCCATAACTTTGGTGTTTTTAAAGATAAGAAGTTGGGACTCTCTATGGGTATTATATTTGGCCAATCAATCCGACGTACCAAATTTCATAAGGATCGGCCGACTATATCCTATAGCTGCCATATAACTGATTGATCGGAAATGCCATAACTTTGGTGTTTGTAAAGTTAGAAAGTTGGGATTTTCTATGGGTTTTATATTTGGCCAATCAATCCGACCTACCAAATTTCATAAGGATCGGCCGACTATATCCTATAGCTGCCATATAACTGAACGATTGGAAATGCCATAATTTTGGTGTTTGTAAAGTTAGAAAGTTAAGATTTTCTACAGGTTTTATATTTGGCCAATCAATCCGACCTACCAAATTTCATAAGGATCGGCCGACTATATCTTATAGCTGCCATATAACTGAACGATTGAAAATGCCATAACTTTGGTGTTTTTAAAGTTAGGAAGTTTGGATTTTTTATGAGTATTAAGAATTTTTTTTGTTCTTCAGGATTTGTTAATATTTAAATACTATGGAATTACGGTTTTCATTTTATTAAAATCGGATGACAGTATCATATAGCTCCCATAGGAACAATCGGAACAATTATATGAAATAAATGAGAAAAAAAATTATTACTTCGATGTTTAATAATTTAAATAAATATACTTCAAGATATAGTAAATCTTGAATATTTTAGATTTACGTTTTAATTTTTATTGAAATCGGACAATAATATCATATAGCTTTCATAGAAATGACCGAAAACTTGAGAGTAAAATCGACCTAGCTTCATTGTTATATCAGGCGATTCGAATACATCTTCCGTCAGTTCGTAACTATAACTTTGTCGTTTCCTAAAATATTTCCATATACTCCAAGATATAGTAAATTTTAGCAATCTCAGAATAATAGTTTTAATTTTATAAAAATTTTAAGACTATATCATATAGATGTCTTAGAATGATCATTAAATAACAGGCAAATCAACACAGCTTAAGCGTTTTGAAACATTTACTGACATTTTTGGAGAAATCATATGTTTTAAGATTGTATACAAATCATATAGATCTTGCAAATAAGATTGGCATACTGACATAATCTTTTCCTTTCAACATATTCCCAGATTTCAGATTCAGTTATTATTATTTTTTTTTATTTTAAATATACAAAACATCTGTCATCTATTTCACAAAGGTCTTTTTTTTATGTATTAAAGTTTGATACCCCACGACTGGTTAAGGGTTTCTCTGATAGTTTTATTTTATATTTATTTGTAACCCTACATACTAAAACTTTTACAAATATTGCCGAACACTATGCAGGTTATTACGCCCCTACAGAAAGTCACCTTAATTTACTTTTACATTTATGAATCAAGGGCAGGTATATACAACCCGATAGTTTGATTTCATATTGCAACCCAGTCTACCTAGACTTTTCCAATTCTTGATTTACATCATACAGGTCAAATGGTAAGGTAACTGATTCACTAATGTACACGTACACAATCCTTTAATTGCATAATCAAAGTAGTTACCTGCACCTTTCTGCACTACGGGATTCTTCGTGAGAAAAAGGGTTGACCTTTGTGCTGTCAACAGGTAAAATACCAGCCTTTATATTGACACGTATGCCTAATCCATGGATTAGTCTGTAAATAACAGTCGCCGTATAACAACCTGTTTCTGTGAAGCCTATATTACTTGTATTGTGTACTTTTTGTTATTCAAAAGTGAAAAATTAAATTAAAAAGTGATTTAAAGTGATATCTCCTACAATTGATAATTGGTAAGTTTCCGTTAATTTGTTAAAACTGTCCGAATTTTCTGTCTCCCTTTGCTGTTTTAATACACATTATATTTTCCACAATTTTCCACAATTAAATAATAACAATTGCAGTATTTTGTCTATCTATCAGAAAATTATAAAATTATGTATGTATCAACCGTAAACCAAATACGGGGCATAGTACATAAATTTATCATTTTATCACAATTTCAAAATTCCCTGAATTTAAAATTTTTTAATAACAAACACGTATAATCCCTTTAAATTTTTATTTTTACGATTTTTTAAACAGCAAAAAAAAAAGAGAATGCCACGCGTATCTTCTTTATCTCAGGAACAACGCCGCCAAGCCGCACTGAGGCGCAGCCGAGCCCAATATCGTCAAAATGCACCGCAGATAAGGACCCGGAATGCCTTACAAATTGCCGAGACCCGCGCAAGTAATTTGGAACTAGCTGAGGACGCACGCACGCGAAATACGGCAGCACGCCTTGTCAGAAGGCGAAGTGATCGAGTTCGAGCTAGGGAACGCGCACTGAACACTGCTTATCGCGCTACCTGGAGGGCCGATGAAGAAAATCGCAGGCCAGAGCTGGAACAGGACGCTATAGCTCACGCTCAGGCCAGAGCTAACTCCGAGGAGCGCCGACGACAGCAGTCGCAAAATACTGCTAATCGCGCTACCTGGAGGGCCGATGAAGAAAATCGCAGGCCAGAGCGGGAACAGGACGCTATAGCTCACGCTCAGGCCAGAGCTAACTCCGAGGAGCGCCGACGACAGCAGTCGCAAAATACTGCTAATCGCGCTACCTGGAGGGCCGATGAAGAAAATCGCAGGCCAGAGCGGGAACAGGACGCTATAGCTCACGCTCAGGCCAGAGCTAACTCCGAGGAGCGCCGACGACAGCAGTCGCAAAATACTGCTAATCGCGCTACCTGGAGGGCCGAAGAAGAAAATCGCAGGCCAGAGCGGGAACAGGACGCTATAGCTCACGCTCAGGCCAGAGCTAACTCCGAGGAGCGCCGACGACAGCAGTCGCAAAATACTGCTAATCGCGCTACCTGGAGGGCCGATGAAGAAAATCGCAGGCCAGAGCGGGAACAGGACGCTATAGCTCACGCTCAGGCCAGAGCTAACTCCGAGGAGCGCCGACGACAGCAGTCGCAAAATACTGCTAATCGCGCTACCTGGAGGGCCGAAGAAGAAAATCGCAGGCCAGAGCGGGAACAGGACGCTATAGCTCACGCTCATGCCAGAGCTAACTCCGAGGAACGTCGACGACAGCAGGACCGAAACACTGCAGCGCACGCGTTAGCCAGGGCAAACTCCGAGGAGCGCCGACGACAGCAGTCGCAAAATACTGCTAATCGCGCTACCTGGAGGGCCGATGAAGAAAATCGCAGGCCAGAGCGGGAACAGGACGCTATAGCTCACGCTCAGGCCAGAGCTAACTCCGAGGAGCGCCGACGACAGCAGTCGCAAAATACTGCTAATCGCGCTACCTGGAGGGCCGATGAAGAAAATCGCAGGCCAGAGCGGGAACAGGACGCTATAGCTCACGCTCAGGCCAGGGCTAACTCCGAGGAGCGCCGACGACAGCAGTCGCAAAATACTGCCAATCGCGTTACCTGGATGGCGGATGAAGGGAATCGCAGACCAGAGTGAGAACAGGACGCTATAGCTCACGCTCTTGCTAGGGATTACTCCGAGTAATGTCGACGACAGCAGGACCGAAACACTGCAGCGCACGCGTTAGCCAGGGCAAACTCCGAGGAGCGCCGACGACAGCAGTCCCAAAATACTGCTCATCGCGCTACCTGGAGGGCGGAAGAAGAAAATCGCAGGCCAGAGCGAGAACAGGACGCTATAGCGCACGCTCTTGCCAGGGCAAACTCCGAGGAGCGCCGACGACAGCAGTCACAAAATACTGCTAATCGCGCTACCTGAAGGGCGGATGAAGAAAATCGCAGACCAGACCCCGTACGGTACGCGGATGCTCTGAGCATCTAAGGAATAACCCCATAACTCGTGCGCATCAGCAGCATTATAACACATTGCATAGTCGGGAGACACGACTACAGCGGAGGCTTCGAGAGCAACAAATTCAGGAAATGGCCGCGGAAAGATTAATCACATATAGGAGCAGTACCCAAAATCGTCAGGCGGAATCTTTAAGGCAGTCGCAGCGAAATATTGCTGCTAGAGCTGAACTTTCCGCAGATGAAAGGGAGGATCAACGGGAATTACAGCGCCGGAGGAGCCGAAACACTGCGCGGGAACAATATCTTCGAAACATTAAGGACGGACCAACAAAAATATGTACATGCTGTGGAGGAACATGGTTTTCATCCCAGGTAAGTGGTTTGAATCAATTTCTTATATCTTCTAAGTTCCCCAATATGAACGTAGGCAACTCATTTTATTTAAGTAGGAAATTTCCGAGTCCGTCCGGTATATATCTATTCTGCAGTACATGCCGTCAAGCTGTTTCCAAAGGCAGACTACCATCTCTTTGTCTTTCCAATGGCTTAGACTTTCCAGAAATTCCGGAGTGCCTTAAAAACTTAACGTGTCTGGAAGAGCGCCTTATTTCTCCTCGAATTCCGTTTATGCGCATTATCTCCTTAGGATATGAAAGGCAATGCGGAATAAGAGGAGCGGTGGTAAATGTTCCTATTTCTGTCCCAGACACTGTAAGTGCGCTTCCCCGATCGTTTAATTCCACACATGTAATCCAAGTTCACCTTAAAAGGAAACTGGAATACTCCCATAATTTTATGACAGAAACTATTCGACCAGCTCGGGTCCTTGAAGCTGTACGGTATTTAGTTAACACTGAACTGTACAGAAAACACAATATCATATTTGATAATGACTGGCTTAACCAAGTTGGCGATAGGGAAGAATTACCTTTTATCGCAGATGAATCTGATCGAGAAGAAGTTGAACAACTATTGCGACAACAGCTTTATTCTCAAGAAATCGATCAACAAGAAGAAGAGCTAAATCCAGGCGGTCATGAAACTTTATTAGAAAATAACAATACTGAGCTCGAACGTATTGCTTTGGCCCCTGGGAAAGGCCGCCGTCCAACAAACCTAACCCTAGATGAAGATGCGGAAGAACTTTCGTTCCCAACTATATCTTGCGGTGAAATATTTAAGGCCAATGTGACCTATGCAAAGAAAGCTAGATCACAGATTCGTTTCTACGACCGTCGTTGTGCAGTGGTACCTAAAGTCCTTTATATGTACAAGTTTTATGAGATGCAGCGAATTCAAAACACAATTTCCATCGCCCTACGAAAAAAGTCAGGTGCGGTAACTGCTGCAAATATAAGGGATGAATCATTTGTTGACAGACTTGTACAGCATGACGACGGGTATCATATTCTTAAAGGTCTACGTTCCGCCCCAGCTCATTGGGAGGCTGAAAAAAAAAAAGTTATTGCCATGATAAGACAATTTGGGTTGCCTACATTTTTCATAACTCTTTCCGCTGCTGAATCTAGATGGAATGAGCTGTTAGTTATTATTTCTCTTTTGGTGGATGGCAAAAATATAAATGAGGACGAAGCGGCAGCTCTTTCGAGTACCGAAAAAGCTCGCTTAATCCGATCTGACCCAGTAACATGCTCCCGTTACTTTGACTACAGGCTCCGACAATTGCTGAAAGTTTTCAAAAGTTCTGAGATATTTGGCGAATATACCCTAGTCCACTATTATTGGAGGATCGAGTTTCAGCACAGGGGATCGCCACACTCTCATGGCCTGTACTGGCTTTCTGAAGCTCCAAGGTTGGACGGAGCAGAGAATTGCGATCAAGTTATACGTTTTGTTGATCGGTTTATTACTACTAGCGGAGAAGATCCTGAATTGCAAGAATTTATTCAATACCAGCGCCATAAGCACAGCTCTTCATGTTTAAGAGAGCTGCGTGGCCAGGAATTCTGCCGCTTCAATATGCCATACCCTCCAATGCCTGAAACATTGGTGTTATATCCATTAGAAGAAAACGAAACCAATGTTGAACATTCTAAAGAATTGTTTAAAAAAATTAAAGAGCTTTTAAAGTCTAGTTCCGATGAAGAAGCAGGCACTTTTAATAATTTTAACCTTTTCCTGACCCACCTTGATACTACATTTGAAGAATATAAGTTTGCCATTCGCTCCAGCCTAAAAAAACCTCAGATATTTCTTCGTCGCAAATTTTCCGACAGGTTGTTAAATGCTTACAACAAAAATATTTTGGGCTTACATAGAGCAAACATGGATATTCAATTTATCCTAGATGCGTACGCGTGTTGTAGTTATATAGTTAACTACATTAACAAATCCAACCGTGGAGTGTCGCAACTCCTTCGCGAAGCAATGACTGAAATAAGTCACGGAAATATTTCAGTTAAAAGAAAACTGCAGCATCTCGGGAGCAAGTTCATTAACGCTACAGAGATTTCTGCCCAAGAAGCAGCCTACAACATTTTGGGATTACACATGTCAGAGGCTAGCGAAGGAAATATTTTTGTTAACACTTGCCATCCAGATAAAAGAGTGCGGATAGTGCGATCTAATAGGGAAATAGAACAGCTTCCTGAAAACTCCACTGATATCTTTGAGAAAAACTTACTTGATCGGTATGTACAAAGGCATGAACAATTAGAGTCAATATGTCTTGCAGAATTTGCGGCTTGGTACAAATTCGGCAAGTCCAACTCTCGAACAGAAAGGTCCAACGAAGATTATGATGAACCGATCGACTTGGAACCAGATGAGGAAAACGCCATTGCTGAACAATGTTTCGCACTGCTAGATGGGACTGGTAGTGTGAAAAGGCGTAAGCATGCCTTAATTCTTAGATGGGTTCGCTTTAGCTTAAACTCTTCCCCATCTGATTATTTTAGAGAGCATGTAATGCTTTTCTTTCCGTGGAGGAGTGAGGAATCGGAACTTATTTTAAATGACAATGAAAGTACATTCAGAAATAATTTTGAAATAATCAAGGCCAACAAAGAGCAATATGATGTGTTTGATGATATGGAATTGGAGAGGGTTCTTCAAGAATTGCAAAATTTTGATAGAGAACCAAACAGTCATCTTGCTGAGGGGCTTGCCTCCCAATACCTAGATGAAGAGTTTAGAGCCTTGGCAGTACCAAACGTTGGGCAAAACGTAAATGTACTCCAAGATGACATTGAAAATAACCCAGAGGATGGAGAACTTCAACTTATTAGACTTCCTCCTTTGGTATCTGAAGACACACTTTGCTCCCTTACTAGGTCGCTTAACTTTAAGCAACGCCAGTATTACGCCCATGTAATGCATAATGTTGCAGCAAAGAACATTTTTTATGAATATGTTGGTGGAGGTGCTGGAGTCGGAAAAAGTAGGCTGATTTCAACAATATATCAGTCTATAACGTGGCGGGCGAATAAGCTTCCTGGGGCAACTGATTCTGCAAAGGTTTTACTTTGTGCTCCTACTGGAAAAGCTGCTTTTGGGATTGGAGGACTTACGCTTCATTCTGTTTTCTCCCTTCCTGTTAATCAATCTTCGGGTCCGTTAAGACCCTTAAATAATGATTCTTTAAACACTTTGCATTGCAAGTTAATTGACATCCAATTAATTATTATAGATGAAATTTCCATGGTCGGATCGAAAATGCTTGGGTATTTAGATCAAAGACTTCGACAAATTTTTAGAACTCAAGATCTAATTTTTGGTGGAAAATCAATAATAGTGTTTGGAGATCTGAAGCAGCTTAGCCCAGTTGGGGATCGGTGGATATTCCTAGAAAATAGTAATAACCCCTATAACATTCTTGCCGGAGCTAACCTTTGGAATAATTTTAAGTTTTTTGAGTTAACTGAAATAATGAGACAACGGGACGATCACGCGTTTGCTTTGGCATTAAATAATATGTCCGAGGCTAATATGACAGACGCAGATGTAGAGCTTCTTAGGCAAAGAGTTGTTTCACCCACCGAGGTTGCTGATGACGCAATTCATTTGTTCTGCTCTAATGATGAGGTTACCCATTATAATACCTTTAAGCTTGCCCAAATTCAGACTGAAGAGTTCTTTTCAACTGCCATAGATACTGTTAAATCAGCAAATATGTCAGAAAGCAATAGAGTCAGGACGTTAAGAATGGCCCAAAATATGAAAACCTCAGAAACCCAGGGCTTACCATATATTCTTCAGCTAAAAACAACGGCAAAGTATATGGTTACCGTCAATATAGACACAAATGACGGACTAGTAAATGGTGCAACTGGCCAATTAATGCAAATTGACCATTGCATGGTTAACGGCTCCCATATAGTTACAGGACTGTGGATAAAGTTTTCAGGGGCCATAGCCAGGTCAAAAGTTCGAAGGAATGATAATCCCGGTTGGACTCCCATTCAGAAAACAGCCCGAGTTTTTCAGTGCGGAAATTCAGGACATTCTTCGATTGATCGTAAGCAATTCCCAGTTGTTCCTGCTGAGGCTATTACCATCCACAAAAGCCAAGGAGCAACCTACAGCAAAGTCGCAGTGCATCTTAAAAGAGGCATTAAGCGAGCTTCGCTTTACGTAGGATGCAGCAGGGCAACATGCGCATCGGGTCTTTTCCTTTTAGGAGACTTTGTTCCTCCAACTAGATTTGGAGCAACAAATGTCCAAGAAGAACTTCAATGTTTAAGAGGGGAAAAGGCTTTGACTACGCAATACGAATTCTTGTTCAATAGAAATTATGCCATCTCATTGTATTACCACAATGTTGAGTCTCTTCGTGCTCATCACGAAGATATTGCCAACGACAAAATTATTTGTTCCGCAAACTTTTTATGTTTTGTTGAAACCTGGACTCTTCCACATGAAGAGTATAATATAAGAGATTTTGACATTATAAGGAGAATAGATAGCAATCGTTTGAATGGTATTGGGAAGAACGGAATACTCATCTATGCTAAGCAGAGTATTTCGCAAAATGTTGTATTTTTGTTCGAAACAACTAAATCAATAAGCCCGATGAGCACCTATCAATCAATTGCATTTAAATTTCTTGACACGTCATTTTTAATTGTATATAGGAGTCCTAGATTTCCTATTACAAGATTTCGAAATGAAATTAAAGCTGACGTCGAAAAAGTACGCAGAATAGATAATAATAAAGTGGTAATATTAGGAGATTTTAATATTTGCAGATACTTAAGAACTGATTCTCTGGAGGCAATTTTAAATGCGTATAACCTTTTTGGAACAAACAGCTCTCCAACAACAAAACACCTTACGCAGATTGATTGGATATTTACTGATGCTCGAATTCCGGAAACCCTCGCCCTCATATATGAAACACCATATAGTCATCATGATGGAATTTTCCTCAGTTATAGCTTGTAAAGAAATATAACTATTATATAATAAGCGCTCAATTGTAAATAAATAAAATAAATAGATATAATATAAATTGTAAAAAGATAATTGTATATATATTCTAATTGTATTTATCTTTATTATTTAAGCAAATATAGTTTCCCCCTCGTGGATTGAGACCTTGTCGTGGTGTGGGGGCTGAGTACGTGAATTTCGAAATAAATATCACTGAAACTAGCAACAATCCGATAAAATTAAATAGGTTCATTTACTATATATTAACATGATAAAAATATAAGGCCAATTTACGCGATTTGATGGCTGTCATTTTCTTTCTGACCAAATAAATACACTGAATAATTATTATAACTGCAAGGGTATATAAACTTCGGCATGCCGAAGTTTGCTTCCTTTCTTGTTTTTCATTCTTTTCTAGTGATATGATGACGCAATCTCTGAGATTGATAGCATTTCTCTGCCTACTTTTTCCATTGCTGGTTACATCAAGTGAAAATTGGCAGGATAGTTTTAAAGACCCTGCTGAGGAATCTTCTCCTGATGAAGAAGCAATCATGGAGCGACGTTGGCAGCTGGGCTATGAAAACTGGCGTCTTCGATGCGAGAAATTCGAAGCGGAGGATAACCAGACATCTCCTATAAACACTCGAATAGCTGGCGGAGAACTGGCTACAAGTGGCATGTTTCCATATCAAGTGGGTCTGGTTATTCAGCAGAGTGGTAGCGATCAGGTAAAGTGTGGTGGTTCACTCATCACCCTTCAATTTGTTTTGACTGCAGCCCATTGTTTGACCGATGGCATTGGGGCAAAGATTTACTTGGGCGCCACAAGATTCGCCGATGTGCAAGATACCGCCCAAGAGTTCGTGGTCACTCATCGAGATTTCATCGTCCATCCTGGATACTTGGGGTTCGGGGGATACAATGATTTGGCTTTGATACGAATGCCTCAGAAAGTCATTACTTCGGATAGAGTGCAACCTATAGAGCTCGCTGGCGAGTTTATGCATCAAAACTTTCTCGAGGGTCAAGTGGTGACCCTTTCGGGCTGGGGCAGCTTGGGAGATGCGGCGGGAAAGAGACCCGACTTCTTCAGTACTTGGATGTGGAGGTGATCGACCAGGAACGCTGCATCTGCTACTTCTTGCCAGGATTGGTTAGCCAGCGACGTCACCTGTGCACCGATGGACGAGACAGACGGGGTGCCTGCAACGGCGATTCCGGTGGGCCATTGGTTTACCAATGGCGCAATGACAGCTACCTGATCGGGGTCACCTCGTTCGGCAGCGCCGAGGGTTGCGAGGTGGGGGCACCCACTGTCTACGCCAGGATAACCACATATTTGCCATGGATCCGACAGCAAACGGCAATGGCCAACTAAATGCAATTAACGCCTAATTGCAGCCCATTAATTGCTAAACAATATAGTCGGGCCAGACAATAAAACCAATTTGAGCAATGAAATCGAGACAGGTTCCTGCCGAGAAGGGAAGGTGCAAATGGTCCCTTTTATGGGTGGTTGTTTTCCCTTGAATGGAAATTGTTGCCGATAAATAACAATAAACATTTTGGCATTTCAGCAGAGCAAGTCAATTTGGGGAGCTTAATAAAAAGCACAAAAAGAAAAAAGCATTTCCATGGAAATTGCTGTTGAAATTGGCACTGCGTTTGAAATCGTCTTCGGGTTGAGTGTCCGTTTTTGTTGGTGCCGCGTGGGCTGTAGCACTCTTCCCCATTTCAGCTAATCGTCTTTAATTGGCCCTCTGAATTGGCTATTAACCGCAGCGATGTGGTCAGTCAAACGCGTCATCAAATCACGCGGCAATCGTTGATAAAGAACCGCTGCGGTTTGCGAAAACAACTGAATTTTGTTTGTTTATAAATTGAAATAGCACTCAATGGGCAAATGTTTCACAGCGGAATGATTTAGCTTTTATTGTTCAGCTCTGTAATTCAGCTGTCAAAATGGGCTTTAAAAATCAGAGCAGTCTGCTAGTGCAGGCTTGACCAACTAAACCCCCCCTCCTTGACCTTTAACGAAGGTAAACACACCGTACATACAACGCATCTAAACTACTGGCTTACAATTTCTCTCACTTTAGACAGTCGATAAGATAGTGCCCAAATACTATATTGCGTATCTGAGAAAACGGCACACGTCACCCGCTGAAGAGCAAAGCAAACCTTTGCCAATTTTATATTCGCAGTGTGTATGAAACTAATCAATTTAATTGGCAACCTCATGCTCGATTCTCAGTACCGCACCCGTAAAATCTGGAAATCCACCTGAGGCCCAGTGTCCAGATTAGATCCGTATCGGGATTAATACCCTTGGATTGGGAAAGTAATGTTGGCGGCCGAGTGGCTGAAGTTCATTCATTCATATCTTCCGCACAAATCTCGACAGATAAGGTGGTTCGAACCGACTTTGGTGGCCCTATCTAATCACGGGAGCTCTATTTGTGAAATGCAACCTAATCGCAGACGCGATTTCTCCACTATAAAAGACCCTTGCCGGGCCATGGTGGAGCAGTTGAGTTCCCTTCACTGAACACGCAACAATCACCGAGATGAAGTTCCTGATCATCCTTGCCTTGGCCGTGGCCGCCTCCGCCCTTCCGGAGCCGGAGCTGCGTCACCGCAGCCGCGAGATGCCCGTGGTGGGCAGCATCGAGGGCCGCATCACCGGAGGAGCCAACGCCGCCGTCGGCCAGTTCCCCTACCAGGTGGGACTCTCCCTGAAGCTGAGCGCTCTGTCCAGCGCCTGGTGCGGTGGCTCCTTGATCGGCAGCCAGTGGGTGCTGACTGCTGCTCACTGTACCGAGGGGTGAGTGTCCTTTCTGGTCTGGCAGGATGTACAGGTTTTCTTAAACAATTGATCTTCTTAACCGCGCAGAGTTCAGTCCGTGACCGTCTACCTGGGCGCCACCGTGCGTACCTCCGCTGAGGTTACCCAGACCATCTCCAGCTCCAAAATCATCATCCACAGCGGCTGGAACAGCGCCAAGCTGCTCAACGACATCTCCCTGATCCAGATCGCCGCCGTGGCCAGCAGCAGCAGGATTAGCGCCGTCAAGCTGCCCTCCATCGCCAGCTCCTACTCGACTTACACCGGTGAGACCGTGGTCGCCTCCGGATGGGGCCGCACCAGCGACACCGCCAACTCCGTTGCCACCAACCTGCAGTACGTCGACCTGACTGTCATCACCAACACCGTGTGCGCCAACACCTACGGCACCTCGATCGTGACCAGCTCCAACATTTGCGTTGCCACCCCCAACGGCCAGTCCACCTGCAACGGTGACTCCGGCGGTCCTCTGGTCCTCAAGAGCACCACCACCCAGGTCGGTCTGACCTCCTTCGGTGCCGCTGCCGGTTGCGAGAAGGGCTACCCCGCTGCCTTCACCCGTCTGACCAGCTACCTGGATTGGATCAAGTCCAACACTGGCATCTCCTACTAAGGAGTGGTCCGGGACTAACATTTCGCACAAAAATAAAACGATTTCTATTGAACATGAATGGATCAATGATTTGGTGGGGGGAGGTTTCATCAAACATCTCTACTTAGCCACTCGATAAAGAACACAATAGTAATTACGTTTACCAGTAAACATTAAACTTCATTATTTTCCGGATTGTTCTGACGAATCTAATTGATATCGAGTTAAAAAATATATTAATCACGATTGTTCAGAAAAACATGATTAGTTAAAAAAAAAATTTTGAACCAATAAAAAACCAGAAAGAAAGCCAGTCTCGGCCATCCGAAGATTATATACCCTTCGGCTCTTGCAAAAATTAAATATTATAGACTCAATTTCGATGATCAAATAGATTAAAGCTGTTTTCCGCTACTTACTATATATGGTTAGGGGTATATGTTGAGAAACAACGAAGCAAACATTTTATTTTCCTTTTTAACGGGGTAGAGTCTATCGGATATTTATAAAACTGAAACCGTATTGATAAATATGATATATCTCGAAGTATATGGACATATGTTAAGAAACATCGAAGCTCTAATTTTATTTATTTTTTAATGCATTGAAAAAGCTA
>NW_025335136.1:0-11633 GCF_018152115.1 Drosophila rhopaloa | reverse complement strand
GAGGTACGCTCCCAAGCTTTTTATTTTCAATTCTGATTTCTTAAGGCAGGCTTGCACATTGTTGGCGCCCAAAACCTGATTTTTTTCTGGAATTTATTTCTTGGAAAGTATAGTAGGTGTGGGAATAAAATTTTAGCCAGTTGTAGTGTACAGTTTATTGAAGCTACACAATTTTTTTGAGAGCGATCCAAGCGAAGGGGGGAGGGGGAGTACCCAACGGCATGTCCGCGAAAAACTCGTCCTCATGGCGGATTTTTTGGAATTTTAAGAAATAATCTGAAACGCAAAAAACGAATATATTCTTAATCTGTACACTTGATCGCATGGCTTGAACTAGGATAATTCAAAAACATAAAAAATGCAAAAATTATGAGCATTGGAAAAAAAAATCGGTTTTTTCCTCATTTTTTCGTTACTCATTTTTTTTTAAATAAACAATTTTTAATATTTTCAAAATATCCTAGTCTATACCATGCACATACTTCTGAGGAACATGTATAAAAAATTTCATGACGATTGCTCAATTTTTGGGGCTTGTACGACTTCCGCCAACTCGGAAAACATGGTTTCGAGAAAAACGCGTTTGAAAATTTGCACTATAATGGCAACGCGCTTGACACCGGTCCACCAAACGGCCGATAACTTTCGTAATTCAAGAGATTTCGACTTGAAATTTTAGGAGAGTAAAATTGAAACATGTATGTATCCGAAACTGCAAAAAAAAAAATTGATTTTTTTGACTTCACAAGGTGCAAGCCTGCCTTAATTCTATTACATGTTTGCATAAAGCTAAGATCGGCCGGCTATGTCGGCAGAGACGCCGGCAGAGCGGCGGTCGACGCTTATGTATAATTGTCTTTATATATGAGAGAGAGATACTATGTTCACTTGGCCGTCGGAGCGGTCGCACATATCAAATATGCTTACACTGCAGTTCCCACGCATTCGAGGGCGATCATATAACCGGGCACTCGGGAACTGCTAGATTTATATATTTGTGTTTTGTTATTGTGGCCAAGTGCAAAATGCCAAAGGTGTCTGTACTTAAATCGATGCGTAACACTGAGTACAGTGTGCATTCGATATGTGAACATACTACAAAATGACTCAGAGTTCCAGAATGAAAGTATGGAACTGGAAGAAAGTTTTCAGAATGATAGTATGAATAATTTATAATTGTCTCCTGAAATTAATTCAGAAGCGGAGGAGTTAAATATCCCGAACGAGAGTACAGTTGCCAACCCAAAAAATCTTCGGTTTCCACCAGAATCTTTAAATTGGAGCACCTCAAACCAAAATTTGTTTGTGTCGCTGATGTTTTCACACTTGATCGAATTAATGTTATTGTATTGGCGTTCAATTTCTGCAATGTTCTTACATTCCAGGAACTCTAAAATTTCTGTGATGCTTTTAATTTCTAAAAAAGCCAGAATTCCCGTTTTTCACAATTCCCGCAATTCACAAATTTTTCCCGCAGTTAGTCTTCAAAAAAAGCCCGTTTTGACGGGAAAAAATCCAAATTGGCAGCACTGATAGTCAGTGTAAATGACGTCTGTTGGAAAACTACTATTGAAGCCCTTTATCACAAATGTAGTGAGAAGGTTTATGATTGTGGATCTACGTTTAATAAATCCGTGTTGACACGGAGAGATGATTGATCTACAAAGATGCTTCAGATGAGGAGTAAAGATTTTTTTAAAAAGCTTCGGAATAGCTGACAACTTAGAAATACCTCTGTAGTTACTGGCTTCTAACTTGTTACCTTTTTTTCAAAGAGGAATAACAAATGATACCTTCCAAATATTTGGAAATTGGAAAGTTTCTAGAGATAAGGTAAACAACTTGTGAAGAGGTTTGCACAGGCCTTAGCGCAATACCTAAGCACGCACCCTGGAATACCATTGGGCCCTGGCGAATAATACGAAGAAGATCCAAAAGAAGAGAGCTTTCTGTTAAAGTGGGACAGAATATGAGGTTTGACTTGGATATGGTGTAAGAATAAGGCTGTGATGAATAATCTAAAGTAGAGTGGGTCGTTTGAAAAAATTGGGCAAATAAATCGGCTATTGCCTGATCTGTGGTTACCGTCATCTTTTCGAACGACAGCGAGAAAGGATAAGAATTAGATTTACGCTTGGTGTTAACGAAGTTATAAAATGGTTTCGGGTCCTAAAAGAACTAAACCTTACAACGGTTTAAGTAACTATTATAACACTGAGCATTAAGCACGGTAAATCTTGACCGAGCATTTAAATATCTAGTAAAAACAGATTGAGAACCGGTATATTTATATTTCCTAAAAATTCTGGACTTTACATTGGCAATTGACGGATATTGCCACGGAACACAGGAATTAAAAAATGAGTTTATTGCAGTGTAAAAAACATTAACTGCATCGGACATATTATTGCATAAGTAAAGATCAGACCAATTAAAGCCAGAAATAAAATTATTTAGCCTCAGAAAGTCTGCCTTGCGAAAACAATGTATTCGCTTGGATGATTTTTCTGATTTTTCTTCTATAACTCTACCCGTGTCAAATGAAAGTTCGATTGTAGGGTGATATGGATCTTCAGGTTGTGTGAGTGGTGCTACTCTGGACGGAAACACACCTTCTGAATTTGAACACAAATGAAGACCTAGTGAATTTCGAACATGGCTTACTTAAGATAAGGATATGTCAAGCAGACCGTCAATAAAATCATGCTGTGCTATAGGTAGAGAGACATTCGATCCATCCTCAGTGGACCAAGTAACTCCAGGTATATTAAAATCACCTAGAACTACCAACTGATCCCTATCGGAAAGGTGATTTAAATAATCAGAAAGTTCAGACAACGGCGGAATATATGAGCAAGTTATGTATGTAGAGCTACCAGGAAGCGATAACTTCACAAAAATAAATTCAATATCATCAAAAAATAACTCCTCTGACGGGAGGTTTGAATCAACTCCAATTAAGATTCCACCTCCCCGTCTAGAGGGACGGTCATACCTATATATTGTGTACTTACCTAGAAAAAACTTCGGAGCTAAAGATCTCCGGCTTTAACCAGGTTTCTGTAAAAACAATAATATGAGATGCAAAGGAAAGGCTATCAGAATACAATTTAGTGAGCTTGCTATGCAAGCCTCTTGCATTCTGATAGGAGAGAAGGAGGTTATAAGTTAGTTTTTTGAAATTGGTACACTGGTTTGGCCTCGACTAGGAAGTTTGACTCCTATTTATCTTAGCCTCGAACTCTTTTACAACCATATTATCCGGCCAAAAGTCACCCGAGCATATGGCTTCAAAAAGCTCGTTAGGGACAGTTATCTTGAAAGATAAAATGTCTCTAGCATAAAAAAACTTAAACTTTTCCACCGTTACACTACTACAATCGGCTTTAGATTTGTCTTGTATATAAGACAATACATCAGAAGATGCTTGATCAGGGGAAAGCCGAGAAACAAAAATTTGTTTCTTAAGTGGAAAGAAAGGGATTTGGTGAAGCAGAAATTGTTTCTGCAAAACCAACTTGAGCCGGTTGTCCGGACTCAGTAGTCCCTTGTGGTGGTGAAGCTACATTTTGAGAGATAGGTGGATCCACTTATTGTGAAACCACTACATACAAATCGGAATTCTTAGAAGTCCCTGGTTGCATGCATACTGTTACGGATTGTTCGGATACCGAATCGATGAGTTGCATTACCTCTTGGAAAGGGACTTCGAAAGGGGTTCGGCGTCAGACGAGGGTAGGTTCTATCCCGGTCTGTAGTCCCCATACTGGGAATACCTGTGCGGCTCGACGTCAGCTGCTTCACACTCTCGTATTCCGTCGCCATTTGGGCTAATTGCTCCAGCGTCTCGAACTCGTGGCGTCTTATATACAGCCGATATTCTGCTGCCAAATTTCCGATGGAGCTATTCTCCTCCAGGTTAATTCTGTATGTTGCTATTTTCTCCTCAAGTTCGGCGATCAAGGTCAACGGGTCAGACGCTACGTCGAGTCGTAGATTTCATTTTTACATCCGCTCGGCTTGTAAATGTCGGGGCAGAGTGATGGTTAATGGGACATCTGATTCTGGACTCCTCGATAACTTGTCAGTCTTCCGGGTGAGGCATATCCGGCGAAATATGGAGCCTGACTCTGGCTAATGTGAGGAGTGAAATAACTCCGCGCAAATAAAAGCGAAGATCGAGAAAAGGGAAGCCTGTCAGTTGTAACGGCACTGTGGGAAAAGAGAGTTTGGAGAGAACGAGGAGAGAGTTTGGAGAGTACGAGGAGAGAGTTTGGAGAGTTCGAGAATAAAGAGTTTGGAGAGTACGAGAACAGAGAGTACGAGGAGAGAGAGAGTTTGGAGATAAGGGATAACAGTAGAAGACGTCGGACTTTGGACCCTAGTATAGTGCCGTACGCAAAGATATAAAAGGAGAAGCCGAGGATTAACGGTAAAAAGAGTCCATCGCTGGAATCTGGATCAGTCGATTACAAGGAGTCAATCCGTCAAGATCAGTAAACAAGGAGTAGATCAGTGAACGACAGAAGTCAATTCAACATCAGGAGCAAGCAGGGCCGCGCCGAGTCAACAAGGAGCAAGATCGCTACATCGAGGCGTTCGGGACTTAAAGTCGAAGTCTCCGAGCTGAGAAACAGGTAGCTGAGGTCCTTAAGGCATCACGCGGCTAAGTCCAGGCGCTTTGTTCTAATTCTTGTCGCGATTTGAGCTTGGCGTGTTGCTCGGTGAGTCCGGCAGAATTGAACAAAAAGAGTCCTTCGACAAAGAACCGTGGACTCGGAAGGGAAGTTGTCTAGAACCAGCTGCCGTGCGAAAACGATTGCCTCGATGAATTCCGGCGTACGCCCGAACCGTCAGGCGAGAATTGTGCAGGCCCTGGTGCGACTAGCCAAGAAGTACGCGCGTCCGAGCCAAGGGTGTCTCGAGAGGCGTATGCGTCAAGAGAACAGTAGTTCACCGCCAAAGTCCTAGAAAGGCAGCTGACCGAATCCCGAGAGCCAAAGAGCCGCTGCACCTAGTCCTGTAAGAGCACGCAGACAACAGAACCAGGATATCGTGCCGTGAGCAGAGCGAGGACATCGAGTACGAAGAATGACGAGCGGTCATCGCAGACCCAGCGGCAAGCAAGCGATACTCCAAAGCATTCAGTCTACGGCTGAGAGGCGAGGGCGGAAGCGTTCGTCGTGAACCTAGCGTCCTGCCTGAGCCGTCAGGTAGAATCTGTGTAGGCGTCTGGTGTGACCGGCCGGGACAGATTCAGGGACAGGAGGCTGTGGCTGCGAAAATGGTTTACCTTGAAGTACCTTGATGCCTGTTCACCCTAGTCTGGGAACGGTAATGCATCCCTAGACCCTCACAGCCCCGCAGCCAAAGATAACGGAGGCGTTCCGGAGCAGCAAGAAAAGAGGCAGCGGAGAGCGACGGTGGAGAAACCACAACTCATCGGAGAAGGAGTTGAGACTCCAATTTGTCACCATTAGTCCCAGGCCGAGGGCCAAGTCGGCGAATAAAGATCATAGAAAATACATCCTAACATTCTGTGCGTTTTCACTAGACAATCGGGCGGTCACGTTTTTATAAATTTGGTGGGACGAACAACTCACATCTTCACACATCTTCGTAGCGAGCAGACATCAAAAATCAGTTCCTTACATCTGGCGCCCAAAACGTGATTGTCCAGTCGGTGAGAATCAGTATCTAAACAGAAATGGGGAAAGGATGGATATATCTCCTCAAGAAAGAGGATTTTGCAAAAATTGCAGCCAACTTAGGCATCACTCTGGAAGGTAGGACGGATGACATGCGAAAAGCCCTCTCAGAGTACCTAACAAGGAAAGAGAATGACCCAGGAGTAGCAGAGATCTAGGCTGAGCTTGAAGAGTAATACGACAGTAAGCCAGGCCCAACCGTCAAATTACTGAATTCTGACGCCGAGAAGCTCATAGCAAGTCTTGGAATAAACAGCCCAAAGGAAGCTGGCAGAAGTCGAAACACAAGCCGAGAGAGAAAATCAGGGCAGCAAAGACCTAGCACTCCAGATTACCCCAAAATCGCAAAGAAAAGAATTGTCGTTCAAATTCGATGGCACAGAGAAGCCACCGGAATTCTTAGAACAGGCGGAGTGGTCCGCAATCACGTACGGTCTGAACCGGTCAGCGAAAGTTTTCTGACATATCTTCGAAGCTAGCAGGCAAGGTAAAACAGCGTAAACAGGGCTTCAAGGAACCATTCAATGACTACATGGTGGACATGCAGACGTTGATGAGGCCACTCGGGTACTCGGCAGAATAAACCCTAGAGATAATCAAGGACAACTGCACACCAGACCTGAGGATTTCATTGAGAACATATAAGGTTGATGATCTAGACATATTAAAACTTAAGAACTGGACAAAGAGCGAGAAGAGTTCGTTCACAATCACAAGTTTTCACGAAACAAAACGGCAGCACCACCACAAACTACATGCAGGAGATGTGAAGACAGCACCGTAAACCAAACACCGTCTTTTGGCCAGTGGACACCGGCAAATGTAACTCAACAAAGACAGCCAATGAACACATTATGGAGACCACCAACCCCCACTCAGATGACACGCAACACAATGCCAAGAGCCACCAATGCACAAACCCACATTATGAACACACAGGAGGCATGACGCCGTTGTGGAGGGCACGAACACTGTTCACGAGGAAGCCGAAACCAAAGATTAATGTACTGCTGGGTGTGACAAGGTTGCGTCAGGAGCGTAAAATGCTGCCACAAAGCGGGAAATGGGCTGCGATCCCAAAATTGCAGGTTTCGCATACAAGGCCACAATTGACACTGGAGCCTCGGATCACAAGGACAAGACGGCAAGTTAGGTTGGCAGACGGCAAATGCAGCAGAATAAGCTAGCGAAGGGATAGGCACAGATTTCGAGAAAGTAGCAGCCATAGCCGAACTAGAGCTACCGTCGACGGTACCCGAACTACGACAATACCTAGGCGTAGCTTCATGGTACCGACGATTTGTGCCAGACTTAAGGCACGATTAGTGGCCGATCCTGTGCTGACATGCCCGGATTTCGAGAAAAAATTCATCTTGCAGACGGACGCCAGTGATTGTGGCTTAGGTGCGATCCGAAAACCATGACTCCCCAATCCGCTGGGCATGTTGGGAGTAGAAGATAGCACGTCTGGCTGCCCGGTACTACTGGCCAGGAATGCACAGAGACGCCAGGACCCATGTGCGCAAGTGTGAAGTCTGCCTGAAATACAAGCCCAATCAGCTTCCGGCCGCAGGAAAAATGCTCACACAGGTACCAGAGGAACCATCGGCAACAATATGTGCGGATTTCGTCGGGCCATTGACGAGATCGATGCACGGAAATCAGATGATACTTATGTTAATCGATCGGTTTTCCGAATGGACGGAAAGTGTGCCAATCCGAACAGCAACAGCGGAGACCCTACAGAAGGCGATTAGAGAACGCATAATATCAAGGTTCGGGGCTCCGAAGATAGTGATAACCGACAACGGTGAACAGTTCACCAGTCGATCCTTTAAAGGATTTCTTAGCGAAATGGGAATAAAGCAGCAATTCACGGCACCCTACACATCACAGGAAAACCCAACCGAACGGGCTAACCGTACGGTAAAGACGATGATAGCTCAATTCGCAGGAAAAGACCAGAGAACTTGGGACAATAACTGGCCAGAGATTATGCTAGCAGTGAACTCAAGCATATCTGAGTCAATTGGGTACTCCCCAGCGTTTCTCACACAAAGCCGGGAGCCCCGTTTGCCAAACGCAATATTCGAAAGGGAACCGTTAGGCTCGGGGAGAAACACAGAAACTGCAGGCGAGAAGGCAACTAAGTTAAAAAAGATCTTCGAAATCGTACGTCAGAACATGGAAAAGGCATCCCAGGACCAAGCCAGACACTAAAATTCGGATTCAGCGTCGGGCATACGCCCGAGTCAACCGCCTATACGCCGCGTCGATAGGGTACCCAAGGAAAAGAAAGGTTGCATAAGAACCCCGACGAGGCAGTCAGATTCAGCGTCGGGCATACGCCCGAATCATCCGCCTTTACGCCGCGTGTAATAGGTTTATACAAAACGAGCAGCAACTCCAAGCCCGTAGCGTCGGTAGACTCTAAACGGAGTAGATCAGGCTGAATTTACTGGCTGCCGAAGATAGGGGGAAGACGGCACAGCAGAGCTGCACCGTAGGTCCAAATGCGATGCGGGTGATTTAAAAAAAAAAAAAAAAAATCATAACGTATAGACATATAAAACACGGGCACAGGAAACATAACAAACGCGCACAATACAAACAAATAAATGACACAAAAACAAAAAAAAGAAGTACATCAGTATTCCAGTTCGCGACATTGAGGACCTACGGCCAAGGTCGACTGAAGGGCGAAACGCTAAAAGAGAGAGTAAAAAGTGAGAAAGGTGAAAGTGGAGAAAGAAAGTCAAACTTACCATAGAAAATTTCCTATCACGCCGCACATCTAAAGGGATGGGGGCGCTTCGATCAATAAGCGGTCGATTGGCACTGGACGGTAGTGTCGATCGAGGGGCACAGAATATTGGAAACGTCGGCACAGGGTCACACTACAAAACATCGCTACTAGCGGATGGCAACGCTGCGCCACTTCTAGTTATCGAGATCGGCTGGAAAACCGATCGGGAAAGCTGCAGAGTGACCAGACAACGAAAGAAAAGAAATACCAATAACGCGAAACGTCATGGGGGAAACATCTTGGGCGGGAAGAGAAATGAAGGATCGGCGCTGTCGAACTCAGGAACGAGCTGTGAGCGTCGAGGGAACCATTTGGAGGATCAGGAGGACTCAAAGGCTACAAGGATTTACAAGGATAAAAGCTGGAGAGAGGAAGAAATTCAAATCTATAGGAGAAACATCTTGGGGCGGGAACTGTGTAGAACGAGAAGAAGCGTCGTCAAGGTAGGGAGGTCCATTATCAGCGAAATCGGAACACAGGATCGAGAGAACTCAAGGATAACAGCCGGAGAAGGGGTGCAAGTCTCATTTCGTTCCCGAGGAAACGGGATGATGTGAGGAGTTAAGTAACTCTGCACAAATAAAAGTGAAGATCGAGAATACGGAAGCCTGTCTGTTGCTGGATACGCAGTGATTGCGCGTAGTAACGGCACTGTGGGAAAAGAGAGTTTGGAGAGAACGGGGAGAGAGTTTGGAGAGTACGAGGAGAGAGTTTGGAGAGTACGAGGAGAGAGTTTGGAGAGTACGAGAAGAAAGAGTTTGCAGATTACGAGGAGAGAGAGAGTTTGGAGAGAAGGGATAACCGAGGAGGACGGCGGACTTTGGACCCCGGTATGGTGCCGTACGCAAAGAAAAAAAAAGGAGAAGCCGAGTATTAACGGTACCAAGAGTCCTATATAAGCCGGTCCAGCGGTGGAATCTGGATCAGTCGATCACAAGGAGTCAATCCGTCAAGATCAGTAAACAAGCAGTAGATCAGTGAACGACAGAAGTCAAGTCAACATCAGGAGCAAGCAGAGCCGCGCCGAGTCAACAAGGAGCAAAAGGCGTTCGGGACTACATCGAGGCGTTCGGGACTTAGAGTTTAAATCTCCGAACTGAGAAACAGGTAGCTAAGGTCCTTAAGGCATCACGCTTTCCGGAGCAGCGAGCAACGAGGCAGCGGAGAGCGACGGTGGAGCAACCACAACTCATCGGAGAAGGCGTTGAGACCCCAATTTGTCACCATTAGTCCCGGGGCGAGGGCCAAGTCGGCGAATAAGATCATAGAAAATACATCCTAATATTCCGTGCGTTCTCAATAGACAATCGGGGGGTCACGTTTATATAAATTTGGTGGGACGAACAACACACATCTTCTGAGCTAGCCGCGCGATACTCGTAGCGAACAGACAACAAAAATTAGTTCATTACACTAACTTGGGTCATCTTGGTTCCCGGCGTGAACCCTTTGTCGCCTCCTAGTCGGTTGGGAGTTACAGCTTTCGAGCTGTACTGCTCCTGTAGTTGAGCGAGCCGTTTCCACACCCACTCTGGAAACGATCCTGTACTCACGAGTGTAGCGAATGCCTTCTGCGTTTCTGCTACCGTGCCGTCGACGCCGAACCCGATCTCGAGTGTTGGAGCGGCTAGCTCATCCTTACGGCGGGCATAAATCCATCGTACTCCTACGCCTGGGTTTTCAGTTAAATCGGCTTCTTCGTACTCGCCGTCGGACTCTTTCGTATCAGCCATGGCTTATCGTAATACGCGAAACTCCTTCCTTTTCTTTTTCCTTTTGCTCGCCGCAGTCTTTCGCTTCAACAGTTGGCAATGCTATGCAGAGGCGCGATTCTTTGGGATAAAGATCTTTATCTTAGTGGGTCTTAAGGCCACTTTGGTATGGCTCTAGTTAGCCTCTATGTCCCTGTTTGGGCGCCTTTTGTAAGGATGCTCTCTGGCCGGGGTACAATTCTCAGTCGGATCCAGAGGTCTTTTTACAAGAAAGTTGTAAAATCACTGAGACACTGGGCTAGAGAATATCCCGGAGATTTACGCCTATCCGCTCAAGGAAGGTATTTCAGGTGGGCGTAGGACTTGCAATTCTCGAAGGACCTTCGAGGTTATGGTGTCTTCGGAGCACTAAGTCCTTTCGTGATTGAAAATTCCACGGGCTGGTCCTTCGGGCGAGGCAGCAGCCGGATTTTATCGTGATTGGCAGAGGTGCGAGGGTTGTGGAGGCTAAGAATCCCACGGGCTGCACCTTCGGGCGATGCCGCAGCCGGATTTTTATCGTGATTGGACAGCTAGAAGCAAGTTTGATTAGTTATGTCGGTTGGATCTGCCGTTCCGTTACGATGTAAGATTAGTGGGGCAAGTGAGAGGATCTTCCGTCTCACCGTGGGAATTAGTGGGATACGAAGGGATCTGCCACTTCGTCGGGGGGAATAAGTGGGAGAGTGAGGGGATCTGCGCAGTTAATGGTTGAAGGCCAGAAAGTTGTGGTAATATATAATATTATATATATAGTGTCAATGTCTTTACCGCTCCCAATTGGATCTTCGGCCATCGATACCAGCCTCACTAACATTATTTTCCTACCGACCGCGTTTTTACTTTCCCGCGTCCTTAGCTTGCCAAATTTTCTCCGCGTCGTTTGCGTGCGCGACCGTTTACCTCGGGATACCAGAGCAAGAGACCCGGAAGCCGCCGTGTGACCCTCTGGTACTCTCCGGTCTTTCCCTCGCCAGATCGGCTTAGTATTTTCTAGTATTTTTCTCTATGGTTGCCACATAAGGCGGATGGTTCGGAACTAAACTTGACCTAGTTTGGTTCCATACCCAAAAATCCCATCAGTTCGCTTTCCAATTATTAAATAATAATACTTCATTTACTTTATTTTACAAACTAATGATTATAATAATATTAATTTTAAATAACTATTACCTATATCTATTGTGGCGGCTCAGCCGACAAGCAGGATCGTCACAATATAAAATAAAATATGAAAAAGAACAAATTTTGCATAAAACAAAAGTTAGGTGTTATAAGTACTATTATAAAAAAATACGGCCATATAAAAAAAAGCGCCACACGAAGTCGAATTCTTCAGGATCTGCAGTTACGTGTTGGTAATGATTT
>NW_025335135.1:0-26238 GCF_018152115.1 Drosophila rhopaloa | reverse complement strand
ATATAACTGTAAACCGTAAATATAATATAGTCATCACTCTCTAGCATTTACTTTAACTTAAGATATAAAATGTATACACATATTCGTCCTGCTCTCACGAATGAGCGGGCAGAAGAGAGAACGTGGTCTGTGCGATTCACTCTGCGTTTAGCTGTGCAAGAAGCCGGTCATACAAAATAAAGAGAATAATATAAAACTACAAGCTATTCGGAGTACAACTCATTCTGTCACAATATCAGAAGTGGTTCTTACTCACAATGCCTGACACAGATTTAAATCAATTCACGGTTGTTCAGTTGAAGACTTGGCTGAGTGCGCTCGGGCTACAAACCTCGGGCCCAAAAGCGGAATTGATGGCGCGTCTGCAGACCCTCTCACCGGAGATACGTGGTGATCCACCAAATAAGCCATCAATTCAGGGTGAGCAACCGCCAGAAGCCGAGACAGACGGAGCCGCATCTCTGCCGCTGGAACAACAATTGGTAAGCGCAGACGCATGGGAGGACTCTGATCCAGTGACGTCAGCAGTTGACGACATCCGCATGGAGCAGCTTTCTCTTGTGGACGTGGAAAGGGCCATGTTACAGAAAATTCGAGACGAGATCGAGGCAAATAAAACCGTGTTACAACGCATTCAATCGGAGATCGCTGACGTCACCAGGAACAAAACCAATCTTGCACAACAGATATACCATGACGTCATCGACAACAGCTTCGAGGAGTCCGGCAACCCTATCAATTGTGCTTACACCACCACCACTGTTAACGTTAACACCGAGGCTAACATCAACGGGGGCATCGATATCGATAAATCCAGTGCTGGAAGGGACATTGGAAACAGTGATGAACAACGTCAAGTCACAAACGTCAACAAACTGCTGGAATCTCCAACAACTTCGCTCACACTGGCAAAAGAAGTCACAATGGATTACGACGGCAATTTGTGCGCCCGTAACTGGGTAACACAACTACAAAATATAGCACAAGTGTACAAGTTGGACACCTTTGGTGTGCGAATGCTCCTTATTGCCAAACTCAAAGGAAAAGCTCAAATCTGGCTGCACGCAAACGCCACCCGGATTTTGGAGCCGACCGATCGCCTTTGTGAACAGCTGATCTTGACTTTTGGAGCCAAAATGACAAAAGGAGAGCTAAGAAACGCGTTCCAAAGCCGTCAGTGGCGTGCCGGAGAAAAGTTCGCTTCATACTTCGATGAAAAAATCATGTTGGCGAATGACATTAACATCGACAAGGAAGAGCTTTTGGAAAACATCATCGAAGGGATTCCAGCCGCAGGACTGCGCGACCAAGCGCGCATACAGTGTTTCTCCGAGCCAATGCAAATGCTAAAAGCCTTTGCAGGAATTCGTTTGCCTGAACGTAGGTTGGAAGCCAAGTCTTCGCAGCGCTCATCGGAAAAGATTGCAGCCACCAAGGATTTTCGCTGCGTAAATTGTAATTCTAAGGGACACTACGCCATAGACTGCCGCAAACCGAAAAGGGAGCCCGGTTCCTGCTACGCTTGTGGGGCATTTGGGCACTTTGTGGGACAATGCCCGGAGCGCAAGAGCGCAAATACAAATAATTACGTAAGATGCATAAAAATATTTTTTCACAACAGTTCTGAAACCCCATTCATTTCAGCATGCCTCATAGACACGGGTAGCCCTATATCATTCGCAAAAACCAATATTATATCCTCTAAAATTAAAATGGAAATCGTTTCTGAAAACTACTTCGGGCTAAACAAAAGCCAACTGAAAATTTATGGAAGAATTTTGTGTTACATAATAAAAGAAAAATCAAAATGTTATTTTTACCTTTACATTGTGCCTACCGAGTCTATGAGCCATGAGGTTGTGCTTGGGAGGAATTTTATGGATGCTTGCAAATTAGAATTAGATTTAAGTGTTCTAAAAATGGTCACAATAGAGTCTGCGAATACTGAACATATTGTGAATGTGAATAATACCCTCAATCCTAATACCTGCAATTTAACACAAAATTTAAGTATCAATTACGAACCGGAAAGTGCTATCGAAATTCCGAAGAATGCTATTACAGTTAGTAAAACAGTTAGTCCTACAGTTAGTGAAACAGTTAGTCCTACAGTTAGTGAAACAGTTAGTCCTAAAGTTAGTAAAACAGTTAGTCCTACAGTTAGTGAAACGGTTAGTTCTACAGTTAGTGAAACGGTTAGTCCTACAGTTAGTGAAACGGTTAGTCCTACAGTTAGTGAAACAGTTAGTCCTAAAGTTAGTAAAACAGTTAGTAAAACAGTTAGTCCTACAGTTAGTGAAACGGTTAGTCCTACAGTTAGTGAAACGGTTAGTCCTACAGTTAGTGAAACGGTTAGTCCTACAGTTAGTGAAACAGTTAGTCCTACAGTCAGTGAAACAGTTAGTCCTACAGTTAGTATAACGGTTAGTCCTACAGTTAGCAGCACATTTAGCGAAACAGTTAAAGATACAGCTGAAACAGTCGTTAAGACAGTCACAGATGCAGCGAGCCAAGCAGTTTGTGATACAGTTAGTAAGACGGTTAGTTATAAAGGAAATGGAACAATTAACAAGGTAGTTGGTAAGATAGTTTGTGATACAGGCAGCCCTATAGTTAGTGAATCAATTGGTCCAACGGTTTCTAACCTTGTTAATAATGGCGCTTTAGCAAACAACAAGAGCAAAAATGATATGACAATTGCAATACGGGAAATTTTGAACATAAACTATATTGACGACGAGAGAGCCGATTACTTATGCGGTACAAATGATAATCCAGCCTTGATACGACAATTGAAAGAGATAATTGAACACCATTACGTCAAGATAGATAAACCAAAAGAACCGTTGATCAAAAGTGAAATAAAACTCAATTTAGAGAATTCAAAACCCTTTAGCTGTGCCCCACGACGACTCGCTTATGCAGAAAAAGAAAAGTTGCAAAAATTATTGGATGATTATTTAGAAAACGGAATTATACAGCCAAGCCAATCGGAATACGCTTCGCCTATAGTATTAGTAAAGAAAAAGACTGGTGACATAAGACTTTGTATAGATTTTAGAAAGCTTAACAAGGTTTTAATTAAAGACAATTATCCAATACCCCTAATCGATGATTTACTAGACAAATTAGTAAATAAGAAAGTATTTTCTAAACTTGATTTAAAAAACGGTTATTTTCACGTTTTCGTTAATAAGGAGTCAGTTAAGTACACTTCATTTGTGACACCGTTAGGTCAATTTGAATTTCTTAGAATGCCAATGGGTCTTAAAACTGCATCGGCAGTTTTTCAAAGATTCATAAATAAAATTTTCGACGATCTTATTAGAAACAATCAAGTGATTGTATACATGGACGACATAATGATAGCTAGCAAGGATTTTGATGAACATTTTCAGATTTTAAAAGAAGTATTCTTTAGACTTGCTAAAAATAAATTGGAACTACGAATGGATAAATGCGAGTTTCTCCAATCTAGTATTAAATATTTGGGTTTTATTATAAATGGCGAGGGCATTAGAGCAGACGACAAGGGAATAGAAGCAATCCAAAATTTTCCGTTACCAGACAAAACGCAATCTGTTCAAAGTTTTCTTGGTCTATGCTCATATTTTCGCAGATTCATTAAAGATTTTTCGACTTTAGCTAAACCGTTATATGATCTGTTAAGAAAAGACGAGAAATTCCATTTTGGAGAAAAGAAATGAGCTGTTTTGTAATGCTTAAACAGAAGTTAGTAGAAGCACCAGTACTAGCCATATACAACTACAAGGACGAGGTAGAACTACACTGCGACGCCAGCTCTCTCGGCTTTGGCGCCGTACTACTTCAAAAGAAAGAGGACGGTAAACTGCACCCAATTTTTTATTTTTCCAAGCGCACAACTGTTGCCGAATCGAAATATCATAGCTTTGAACTTGAGACAATGGCCATTATTCACGCATTGCGTAGATTCAGAATATATCTATTTGGTAGACATTTCAAGATCATTACCGATTGTAACTCTCTCACATTAACGCTTAACAAGATCGAACTTAACCCGCGTATAGCTAGGTGGGCATTAGAGCTACAAAATTACGACTACGATTTGATACATCGGGAAGGCAACAAAATGCAACACGTGGACGCTCTTAGCAGATGTACAAACATCTTAGTGATAGAAACAAATTCATTTGAAGACAATCTGGTTATTTGCCAAGCCAAAGATCCAAAAATACAAGTGATAAAAAATCAGTTAGAGGAAAATGAACACAAATTATTCGAGATGAGAAACGGAATAATTTATAGAAAAAGCAACGATGGCAGGTTATTGTTTTACGTACCAACAGACATGGAAGATCATATTCTTTTTAAGTACCACAATGAGATCGGTCACATAGGAAGAGACAAAATGTTAGATATAATTGGGAAAAGTTATTGGTTTCCAAATGCCAAAGATAAATGTCTAAGCCATATCAATAACTGTTTAAAATGTATAGCATTTTCCCCAAAATAGGAAAAGAAGGATTCCTACATTCAATTCCAAAGGGCAGCAAACCCTTTGAACTTATCCACATTGATCATTATGGTCCAGTCGATTCGGGCAGGTCAAAGAAACACATATTTGTCGTCGTTGACGGGTTCACAAAGTTTGTACGTTTATATACAACAAAGACAACAAATACCCGGGAAGTTATCGTAGCCCTTAAGGATTATTTTAGAGCATATAGCAAGCCCAAATGCATAATTTCAGATAGAGGAAGCTGTTTCACGTCTAATGAGTTTGACGATTTTATGGCAGAGGTCGATGTTAAGCATATAAAGATAGCGACGGGATCGCCACAAGCAAACGGCCAGGTCGAAAGAATCAACAGAAGCCTAGGACCAATGATAGCAAAACTGACAGAACCAGAGAAAGGTATATACTGGGACTTAGTAATAGACAAAGTAGAACATGTATTGAATAACACACAGCACCGCAGTATTAGACAATGTTCAAGCAAAATGTTATTTGGTTTAGAACAAAGAGGAAAAATAGTAGATGAGTTGAAAAAGAAATTAGAAGAATTGTACAGTGAACCGATAGACAGAGATTTGACAACCATTAAGATCGAAGCAGAAAAATGTCAAGAAAAAGCACAAGCCTACAACAAACTGCAATATCATAAGACAGGCAGAAAACCGTCGGAATATTGAAAAGGAGATTACGTAATGGTCAATAAGTTCGATAGCACAGCGGGTGTATCTAGAAAACTAATTCCAAAGAACAAAGGACCCCATGTAATTTTGAAAGTATTAAGAAATGCCAGATTCTTGTTAAGGGATGTAGAAGGACTTCAGGTATCACGCAACTTTTACCAAGGGGCTTGGAGCATTAACAACATTAAGCATTGCATAGGAAAAAATAAAAAATAATAAGAAAAAGTAAACCTATTGTGAAGTATATTTAAGCTGAAATTTCTAATAATTTTAATCTACAAAAAAAAAAAAAAAAAATCGGTATTCTATTTATAACCTATAATGTACAATTATAAAACTATTGCAAATTTTCACGGTGATCAGGAGATCATTCGGTCAGGATGGCCGAGTTGTGGTAGGACAACCACACACACACACATACCCACACATCTACACTCTTTCTTAGAATCACTGTACTTAAACGATAAAGTTAACTGTAAATATAACTGTAAACCGTAAATATAATATAGTCATCACTCTCTACCATTTACTTTAACTTAAGATATAAAATGTATACACATATTCGTCCTGCTCTCACGAATGAGCGGGCAGAAGAGAGAACGTGGTCTGTGCGATTCACTCTGCGTTTAGCTGTGCAAGAAGCCGGTCATACAAAATAAAGAGAATAATATAAAACTACAAGCTATTCGGAGTACAACTCATTCTGTCACAATACTGACGTCATTAGCACAAAATTGATCCCACTTTTTCCCCCTACCTTACCTATACTTTCATATCTCGCGGCTATCTTCTCGTGAATCGTGCCGTACGATACACGGCGGCGCACCTCGGTCGGTTGGGCAAATAAGTGGATGGAAAAAAAAAATAAATAATAAATAATAACGTGTAGAGCGGTTATAACTCAAAACTATAAAGGACTGCAACTTTGATCATTGACTAATAGCGAAAGTAGCAAGAGTACAAGAGAATAATACATTGTGCAATACATCACTTCAGACCATACATTTATGTTATAAATTTCACTGTCAAAACAGACATATCTATTTTTAATGGTCAACCCAATTTTACAGTAGAATGCCTAAAGGGCAGCAGCACCTTTGTAGATCAATCATTTCTCTGTGTCAAGACGGATTAGTTAAACGTAGGTCCACAACCACTTACCATCTAGAGCTTACGATCTGAATAACTTTCAAATCTGGTGCAGAGATTTACTAAATATAAATGGTTCTAAGTGCAACCTGATGACTTTTTATTGGGTCAATCCGATTGTTGAGGCAGTTATCTGTTTAAAGGTTTTATTTTAGTATAGATGTGGCTCGAATGGCCGAATTTAGGCCATCAAACCCGTATCGTCATAGTGATTTGTTCCTTGTATAGTCAGCAATTATGTCAATTTTAAGAACTTAATTAGTACATATTAGTCGTATAGAATCAGTTCAAAAAAATTTATTTGTTTGCTTTAAGCTTTAAGTTAAGCTAACTTACCTTCTTATTCTAGTAGACAACTGCTGAAAAATTTACCCTCCCTAGCCAACCGTAGAAAGATGCTTGGTACTGTCTTCATTTATAACCTAATACATGGTGAAAGTGACAGCACCGACTAGGTAAGTCGGCTAAAACTTTTTAGTGCCAAGTAGTTTAACTAGAAATTATATTCCCCTAATATTAAATCATTGTAGATCTAACTATTCCTTGCATGAGCCTTTCTTGACTCTGTGCCGCTCCTAAAACGATTTATACTGACTTCATTAGCACAAAATTATCCTTACTTGTTTCCCTGGACTTTTTCCTATATTTTCTGATCTCTCCGTATTATAATTTGATTATTTGAATTGAAATAATTTGATTATTATTCTGACTTTGATATTATTATTTCCATTTTGATTATAATTTTCAACTCGGTTTATGTCGAATAGTCCTAACTCCGTTAATGATTGCTTTAAAATATCAATTCTTGAAATATATGTTTTAGCCAGCCTGACCCCAAAGTACTTTATTGACTTCTGTGTCCGAATAGTTGTCTCGGTAAGCCTTAATTCTACTTCCAGTGGCATCTGCTTTCTGGTGACTAGCAATAGCTCAGTTTTTTCAGAGGCCAGCTGGAAGGCACGAGAGTCCATCCATTCGTTTACACCATTTACTTGATTTAGTGTTTGTTAAGCGTACTCAGTATTGCGTGCTGGAATAACTGTGACTATGTCATCCGCATATCCTACGAGAAATGCATCCTCAGGCGTTTCTGTGCTGAGGATCCATCCGTTTTTCGCCTCCTGTTGTAAGATAAATCAGTTTTCGATTCTGTAGGTAGCTGTCTATTAGCCGCATCAGGTATTCTGGAATGTTAAAACGTCTGACACTATTAAACGCATTATTGACGTCTAGTGTCGCCAGAAGCACAATGGGTCTGGATGCATGGTTGCCCACTTGGCTTGCCAGTGCTGCATTAACGACTTCCAGTATTGCTCCGACTATGGACCTTCCTGGTCGATACCCGTATTCCCTGCGGGAGAGCCGACCTAATACCTCGACAGCAGCAGCTAGTTGAGGCTTGATCAGCTTTTGCAGTAGCTTCCCCAGTCGTGTTTAGCATGCAGAGCGGTCGATAAGTTGATGGGGTTCCATTGCTTATCAAGACCACGTGTCTTCGATCGGGCAATATTCCATACAGCAGCCACTTGTTATACATATAATATTAATAGTACATCGGGTCTGCTCTTTGCGATGACTTTAAGAACTTCGGTAGGTATATTGTCGGGTTCGGGTGCTTTACTATTCTTCAAGGTGCCTATTGCCTTAGTTAGTTCAACCTCGCTGAACAACTCGAAGTGTTCCTGAGACGGCTGCAGTACTGTGTAAGCTGGTCTGATCGGATGGGGCGGAAACAGAGTTTTGACAATGTTATCCATGTGCCCTTTGTCTATATCTGACAGAGTACTTCTTGACCTAAGCTTTTTAATAACGATTGTTTATATCCGGTATTGTGCCTATTTAACCAATTCCCTGAAACTCCGGGTCTCTGCCCATATTAGCGACTACCAGTCAAACTCTTGCTAACATTTAAAGAATTTTTCGGCCTGTAAGCAACGCGGACGACAGCAGTTCGGCCCAAATAAAGACTTGAATTCTAATCCGAAAAGTGGGCTTACAAACCACTTAGCGTGATCCATTCACCACCCTTATTGGTCCTTCGAGCAAAATTGCTAACCATGGATACAGATCAACTGAAACGCATCATGAAAGCGCGTGAATGCCTGAAAAGTACCTAGTCTGGTTAATTACATACCTATTTGTATATGCTCGATAAATTCGGTGAACAGTTGTAAATAAAAAATAGTAGCTTCCATTGGTTGCTCTATACATTTCTGTTTCTTTAAATCGTAAATGGCTTCGATTCCGTTATTTTTGATATCGATTACTGTATTCAGATCGTGGTTTTAGACAGAATTTTAGTTAGTAATTTGTTCTTCTATTTCGTCTTTATCATCCAAAAAGCTGATCCAATTATATTTAAAGACCGCTTTTACTACGCCTAGCGATTCTTAAACCATGTTTTTTCTTTTTAGGTTGTCAACCACGATTGGATTTGTAAAACGCTTTGAAACTCTGCTGCTTATTTTAATAATTTATCAAACTTAACTCTGTTTTTATTAAATTTATGCCATCGATCGGGTTTTAAAAATGTAGTATCCGTTCTTCGCTTTTGTTGGATTTACTTCAATGCTCTTTCCGTTAGTCAATAAAAGAAGAGGAGCATTATTGAAACAATTAACAGGGAGATAGATCAATGCTTCGTTTCCTTGGCTTTCTCTAGAACTTACATTTATTAACATTTTCCTGTTTTTAAACTTTTATTTGTAATTTAAAATTTTACTGCCTTTGCTTTTTTTATTTCGCATGTTTTCAAAATGGATTCTCTATTTTGATTTGTTCTGAACGGGATTTTCTGTATTTTGTATTTATTTAATTGTCCTGTCTTTATCTGCTTTGATTTCCTGTGGTTTTCCCATGTCAATTAATATTTTAATGATGGCTCTTTTTGCTTCTAGCCAATCCTGACCTTTCCCTTACACTAACGTAGCGAATTTCGAATATATATCAATAGAAGAAAGGGATTGTTGGTTTCTTATCATGTAAAAAAAAATGTGGTGTGGTTTTAAAAGACATTTTTGTTTTTCGGTGTTCAGTTTTTGCTACGTTACAGATTTCACATTCGTTAAAGATATTTGGGATTAGTTTCTGACTATCGGAAAAAGTAATGTTCTTCTTTAACCAAATTTATAGTTTTTCTTTGGTTGGAGACATTTTTTGTCTAAATAAATTCTTTAGATTCTGTATAAAATAAAATAACTTAAAATTTAATTTTACATTTTAATAGTTAAGTTAAATGCGTGCTTTTGCCAATCTTGCTTAAAAAGAAACTTAAGTAGCCGTGACCTATGAGCACTTGACTTTCGTAGTAGTCTACATAAGCGTGTTAACTCTCCACACAGCTTGTCTATCTTGCATTTCCTACGGGTTCCCATCTTTCTTGCAGGATATTGAGGGTCTCTCCTTTTAGGTCAAAAATCGATTGTTTAGATGGTTCCGTTTTTGCGTTTTTTAGGTAGAAAGTCTATCGAGATCACGCGTGCTTAGTCTAGTACTGCAGCATTCCACACCGTGCAATATGCAATTACAAAGACCCACCTGGCTCTACTGTCAGTCGATACTCAAAGAGCACGATCGTTCTCACCCTCTTTACTCAAAGCTCTCAATGTAAAAACCCCACCATCAGAATCGACCCTTGGCACATCAGCAACTTGCAGTGGTAAAACTTCTGCAATCGCACCAAAAGTAATAGCAACAACTACAGCAACGGCAGCAAAACAAACAACTTATACAGCAACGGCTCTTATCGCGGAATCGACTGCGATGTCGTCGACTTAAGCGTAAGCTTAGCCCGCAGAATACCGCGGTGGGTACTAAGCTAAAAATAAACGGAGTCCAAAGAGACAACGGAATTACCCGGGAGATCCAATAACAACAGATTTGCCCTCCTAGCTGAAACTAAACCAGAACTGGATAAAGAGATCCAACCGAAACCAAACCTCCCATCAATTTACATCAGGGAGAAAAGCTCGAACGCCCTGGTCAAGAAAATTGTTGCGCTGGTCGGGGACGGAAATTGTTACGATCACTAAAGGGAATATTCCAAACTTCAGACCAAATCCAAAGAACATTTCCGAGCTGTGTCTAAATACCTGGAGAAAGATAAGAAAAACTCATACACGTACCAACTAAAAAGCAGTAAGGGCTTGCAAGTTGTTCTAAAAGGTATGGAGCCCGACGTAACCCCCAATGAAGCTATCGATGCCCTCAAAGAAAATGGTTTTTCTGCAAAAAACTTAAGTAACATTATTAACAGGTACAAAAAAACCGCAACTACTTTTTAAAGTAGAGCTGAAGCCAGACAGCAGAGTCTTTAAGACAAATGAAGTGCACCCCATTTATAACCTGCAATACCTATTGCACCCAAGAATTAAGGTTAAAGAACCACATAAAAGAAACAGCCCAGTTCAATGTACAAACTGTCAGGAGTATGGACACACCATACTGCACACATCGACTAGTATTTTTAGTTTGTGGAGACTTTCACAATTCGGCAAATTGCCCTGCCAACAAGAAAGACCCCCAAAAGAAGAAATGTGGAAACTGCGGAGGAAATCACACGGCAAACTACACTTACTCAAAAACGACTTTGGAAGTATTTTTCGGGACGGCTGCAAGATCCTCATTTGGTCAGTTAAATACACAGAAGGGATTCTCATTCGCCGATGCCCTTCGAACAGGAACAATAAACCCACTCCAGTCTTATCTAGGACAGTCACAAAGCCCACTGGAAGCTATGATGGTTACTGTGCAACAAAGTATGATGGAATTTATGTCCTTAATGAAAACGACTATGCAAACACTGGTTCAAAACCAGAACATGGTGTTACAGTTTCTGGCAGCAAAGCAGTCCAAATAATTGATGGCAAATCTACGAATAAGCGTGTGGAACGCCAATGCCGTTTCCCATTATGCATGACATTATGCAACTGATAGAGCCACCTCACAAACAAATTCAATTTTCAAATAAGAGGCTACACCTTCTACCGCACAGATCTTACAGATGGTAAAGCCCAAGGCGGAACCGGCATCGTAATCAGGTAACGCATCAAACATCACTTTCACGAAAGGTTTGCAACTAATTAGTTGCAGGCTTTATAGCAGCAGGAGATTATAATGCCAAACATACCCACTGGGGAAAAAGGAAGGCAATTATATAATGAAACTGAGCAACAAATTGAACTATGTTTCCTCAGGTATTCCCACAGCAGACCGCAGAAAGGTCCCAGACTTAATAGATTTTGCGGTGACAAAAAACATTCCACGCAATATAAAAAACGCCAAAGCGCTTTCGGACCTTTCATCTGACCTCTCGCCAGTGCTAATAACTCTTCTTCAAAGCCCAGAAACTAGAGATCACCCCCAGAGAAAAATCCACTGATGCTCTTGAAGATGTACTCGAAGCAGCAGCCACTATTTCAACACCACAATCGTAGGACGTGCAAATCAAGCATTTCAAAATTAATCTGCAATTATAACATCTTGTACTGGAAAAGAGGCGTCTGCGACGTGCTGGCAAACCAATAGATCGCCATCTTTAAAACAACGCCTTTAGGAAGCAACTCGCACGCTAAAGCGAGCCCTGAAGAAAGACGCTGAAAATGCACAACTGAGGTACATCGGAAAACTTTCGCCAACCAGTACAAAACATCCTCTGTGGAGGGCTCACCCAAGTCTGAGCTCTCCAATCGAAACAGTCACTCTAATAAGAAACCTATCGCAGCGACTAAGATAGAGCTGAACCCTGCCACTGGTCCATTTCTCCTACCACAAATTGAATCCGAAACTATATCCTTATCAACATTGCTTCAGGCTAAAGAGATAGCGAAAGTGATCGGGGATCTGAAACCGAAAAGGCTCCGGGCAGCGACCTAATAACACCAAAAATGATAATTGAACTTTATTTGTAAACTCTTCAATGGGATCATACGTCTCGGCTACTATCCGAGCAAATGGAAAAAATCTACTATTATAATGATACCGCAGCCCGGAAAATACCAAAAAATTCCTTCATCCTTCATGCCTTCTTACACGCATAATACCATTGTAGTATGCGCATATATTGAATATCTACTGTACCAAGAGTACCTGACGCAAACACTTTGTTGCAGTGCATTCATAAAGGCCCGGTCAAAAACCTATGTGGCCGAACACGAGTCGATCGGCGCGCTCACAGAAAGTGCAAGTGTCAGCATTCTGTTACACACGCCGGCCGAACTCAAGTGCATGCAAAGACCCTCGCGCTCCAGCTTAAGAAAGCATAATTTAATACATATAACATAACAAGTGTAGGCAGCGCAGCTACGAGACTTAGGCTTACTTAGAACCTAAGGAAAATTGTAAAAATCAGACACAACTCGACGTTGGTAGCGGCACTAATGCTGCTCCACCCTTTAAAATAAAGAACTAAAAATAAAAAGAATTAAACTGAGTGTTTCTCCTTACAACATGGCGACCGTGACATTGGTCAAAAAGGATCTGGACTTCGAAGGATACTAGGAAACGGCAACAACGACAACAACGGCAACAACGCCAACAACAGAAACAGCGGCAACAACAGCAACAACAACAATAACGGCAACAAATGCAGCCAAAGAATAAAAACAAGAAACGCAGTGAGTAGAGTGTGATGTGTGCCAAACGTAGTGGCGTGGTGAAGAGATTGAAAGCCAGAAAGGCTGAACTGTTGAAGCTGCTGAACAGCGGCAATGCAATAAGTTGGAACAACTCGGTGAACACATCAAAAATTTGCTAACAGTGCGTAAAAATCAAATCACAGCCACACACACATCCACCTACCCTGTAATTCCGAATATTGCCAAAAATCTAAAAATATTGCCTCCTCCAGAAAAAATAGCCATCCCAAAGCTAAAGAAGACATGCCCACTGTGCTCACCCAATTGCGACTACACCTGTGCAGCCAGCACCGGCGCCCCACCAAAGAAGTAATAACCTGTGCAGCTAGCACCGGTGCACCACCAAAGAAGTAATAACCTGTGCAGCCAGCACCGGTGCCCCACCAAGAAGTTCAGCCTGTGCAGCCAGCACCGGCACCGTCGGGCGCACCAAGCCAGACCAAGGACAAGTAAACCGACAGCGCTACCAAGAGCGCATAATTTTTTTACTCTGCAAAATTTTTTTTTATTGCACTGCGATGCATATGTTTTCATTTACTATATAAAACAATTGTTTAAAATTGAGCAACATAAAAGTTGCTCGATTAGAGTGTGGCCTGAAAACCATACACAAAATAGGTAGAAAACTTGTAAAAATAGATGAACATGAATAGATGAATAGATAAACAGAACATTATAATTATACTTTAAAAATATATACCCCGAAAATGGGAATAGTAGACGTTAAGTCAGTGGACTCCACTGCTAATGTTATTAATAAAGTAGATTCAAGCAATGTGGACTTAAAATATGTACACATATTTTTAATAGTAATTGTTATTTTATAGTGCGCAAATTGTTTTTTTAAACTGTATAAATTGCATAATAAATGGCTTAAAAAGAAATATATGAGACAGGCAAATGATCTGGACAAAATTTAAAAATATATATCACAACAAAAATAATAGAAAACTAATTCTGTAATCAAATTTTAAAAATTTAAGAAAATGGAATACAATAAAAATTAATAAATAAAAAAAAAAAATAAAAAAAAATGTTTAAATTTAAGAAAATAAAAAACAATAAAAATGAATAAATAAAAAAAAAAAATATATATATATTAAATAAAAATGGCTACACTAAAGGCAATTAGAGACACGTATGATAGGGACATTCACTTTAAAGAAAGAATTCTGCAATTAGTTTCAACAACTTCAGTGAGCATTTATGGTTTAGAAAATGTATATATTGAAACATTTAATTTAGATACTTCTCCACTAATATATTGCACAAGCACCCAAAAGGGAATTGTATTATCCACTATTCCAGGCGTACAAGTTAGATCGGTAGTAAACGAGCACCCAATACTAGGCAGAGCAATAGTAATGACAGTTTTCAAGAAATAATTCATATCCATAATATAATGGAATGGAATGAATTATACAAGCTAATAAATAACATAAAGTAGACTTTGATAAATCGTATAAGTCACTTACTCAAAACAGGCCAATTCAAAAAAATACGTTATGTTTATTTAAACAAGGCAGAATAATTACTGCAAGATATGATGTTAGCGATTTATATACTAATGGAGTTATTGACTTAGATCAATTTTTCCAAAGGCTTAAAATGCAAGCAAGGTATACATAAAATCAGCCAACTGAAAGTGGCACCGTGGGAAAATATCTTTGAACATACTTTAATAGATAATTTTAAATTAATGGGCAATAAAATCTTGAAAACATTAAGAGTAGCGCTAATCAACCCGGTGACCCAAATAACAAATTTAAAAGAAAAAGAAGCAATTTTGTCTAAATTCCATGACGATCCAATTCAAGGAGGTCATACTTGCATATCAAAAACTTTAGCCAAAGTAAATAGACACTATTACTGGAAAAGTATGTCTAAAGATATAACTGAGTACGTAAGAAAATGTCAAAAATGCCAGAAAGCCAAAATAACTAAACACACAAAGACCCCTTTAACGATTACAGACAGAGTGATAGTGGACACTATTGGTCCACTACCAAAATCAGAAAATGGCAATGAGTATGCAGTCACTTTAATATGTGATTTAACTAAGTATTTAGTTGCCATACCTGTTCCGAATAAAAATGCTAATACTGTCGCTAAAGCAATATTTGAATCGTTTATCCTTAAGTACGGTCCAATGAAGACGTTCATTACGGACATGGGTACAGAGTATAAGAATTCAATTATAAATGATTTGTGCAAATACCTAAAAATTGAAAATTTAACATCTACGGCACACCACCACCAGACAGTCGGAACAATAGAACGAAGTCATCGAACTTTTAATGAATATATACGCTCATATAAATCTGTTGATAAAACTGATTATGACGTATGGCTCCAATATTTCGTTTTTTGTTTCAATACGACCCCCTCAATGGCACATAATTATTGTCCATACGAGCTAGTATTTGGTAAAACAAATAATTTACCAAAACAATTTAATAGTATAGAAAATATAGAACCCATATATAATATAGATGACTATGCTAAGGAAAGTAAATATAGATTAGAAGTAGCATACAAAAGAGCTAGAGTAATGATAGAAGAAAATAAACAACATAGATATATCAGTAGGTGATCAAGTCCTTTTAAGAAATGAAACAGGTCATAAGTTAGACTATCAATGTACAGGTCCGTATAAAGTAACGGAAATAGGAGAAAGAAATAACATTATAATAATGAATAATAAAAACAAAAAAACAAAAAGTTCTGGAAGCACACAATGTTATCCCTGCACATCAATTTGGTTTCCGTCAAAGTCATGGTACAATCCAACAAGTTAACAGAATAACATCAGAAATCCGCACTGCCTTTGAGAATCGGGAATATTGCAGCGCAATATTCGTCGATGTATTTGAAGCTTTCGATCGAGTCTGGCTCGATGGTCTCAGGCATAAAATCAAAACACACTTGCCTACATACACTCATAAGCTACTTGAGTCGTTCTAGATTGATCGTTAGCTAGATTGCTATAAGATTTGATAAACTTATTGTTATTAGAAGATTTAATAAATAAATAGCAAAGCAATTTAAAAAAGAGTATATTTGCTCAGATAAGCAATCCATGTTCTTTATTGAAAATTATTGTGAGTTTCAATTGTTTAATAAGAAATCACCGTCATTGTGCCAAACAAAAAGTTCTACGAAATCATTCTAATGGCAAAGATTAAGAAATTATCATATGATCGATTTGGCCGTCTGAATGAATCTTTACATTCAAATAATTCAATAAATTAAATGAACTCAGTATAGAATTGATTCCGAGAATAAAAATAAAAATGCCAAACGAGATTGTTGAGGCCAGCGCCACCCTGTCCTCGACTTTACTTTGAACGTTCCTTTCCTAATAAAACTCGCAGGTTAACATATATCCATTTTATTATCGTTAGGGGTGGCTGCTTGGCGTACCATTTACCTCAACGAGCTAAGTCGGGGAACGTACTCCCTGGCCCATCGTTTCCAGAAATGGTCGGCAAATAGTTGACCCGATTGCCACATGCATCGAACCTAAATGTTGTTGTTGAAGATGGGCTTACATCCGCTTGCTGACCCCAGCGGACAGGACCCTTTTTATGAGGCGCTCCCATGCTCCCCCATATGGCGCGCTGCTGGTGGGTTGAAGTTCCACTTAATTGTGTCAAACGATCCGTACACTTCGTCAGAAGTTAACCCTTTGAAGCTCCTCTCAGATCACCTTCTCGGCAGTTTTAAAATTGTCGTGGCGTTGTCGGCGGTTGAAGCAGTTGCGGATGCACTTAAAGCAGGACGAGTCGTTGAGGGAGTGAACTATTTCTAGATGCACTGCTCTGACAGTGAGACAGGTGAAGTATACTCCATATCGTTTCTCCTTCCTCCTGCCAACGGTCACGGTAATTGGTCCAAAGTAATCGAGTCCAACGTCCTTAAGGGAGTATTATTTGCTGTTGGGGGCAAAAGTTTTTAGCACTCTCTCGGATCCGTAGCTGCTAATCATCGTCTAGAAACACATTAAGGCATACTTGCGCGGCGTTTATGCTCGTGATCAAAGGCGTTTTCCGCGCTGTTGCATTCAGCCTTTCGATGTATAATATAAACGTTGCTACCGCTCGATATAGCCTCCGCCAGTCGGAAAAGTGTTCTACGTTCACGATGGGGCGTAGTAGCCCCATGTTGGTTGGGGCTCCTAGGTCCGTTCATGTGGGCTAACGAGAGTGTTCCTGAAGAAGGTACTCCGGGCCATCAAACCATTTATGCATGGATGTGAAACTCGAAGTCTCAGTGGCCATGTCAGCAGGGTTTAAGTCCGATGGCACCCAGTGCCATTGGTCGAAATTGGTGAGATCCCACACATCTCCTACTCGATGCCTTACATACCGCTGGAACTTGCGCGGGTTCATTCGCAGCCATTTGAGGACTGCTTTGGAGTCCGTAGTAGTAGTGGGAGTTAACTGATAGCCGAGAACTTGCTGGCTAAGCTTGGCACCAGTGACTGCTGCCTGTAATTCCTTACGGGGAATGGACAGCGGGCTTAGCGGGGCAACTTTAATTTTGGCTGCTAGTTGGATAAGATAAACGGAGTTGCCTTGGTGCATGCGAAGGTACGAGACTGCTGCATATGCGAGTTCACTCGCGTCTACGAAGGAATGGAGCTGCACGTCATGGATGTCCTCGATGGTTCGGAAGAAGCATCGCGGAATCTTAACCGTGGCGATTAGGGTTAATGCCTGCTTCCATCGCTTCCATCTTGGAAGCAGGCTTTCTGGTATGCAGTCGTCCCAGTCGGTGGGGGTCCGCCACACTTCTTGTAATAATATTTTCAGCTATAGTAGAGCAGGCGATGAGGCCGAGGGGGTCGTACATTGACATAAGTACTTGGAGGAGTTCCCGCATCGTTTTTTGTCCATATGTCGCGTTTCAGACGGGAGATTTTGAAGATAAACGTTAGGTCGTTCCAGTTGCGAGTACAGAACCCCCCTGCGCTGTGAATATGGCGAACTTGTTTGGCAATTTCTATTACCTCCATATTGTCTTTGCCGCTGTAGATAAAGTCGTCGAAGTAATGGTAATTTTTCACGGCTCTGTTGAAACCTTTCAGCGTTTCTGTCCCATATAAAGTGTGCGATACATGGTGAGCAGTTTATGCCAAATGTGAGCGCTTCCATCGTGTAGACGCTTAGATGGTTTAGCTCGTCATCTTGGTCGTACCAAAGGAAACGTGGAAAATGGGCATCTTCCGGCTTGACTCGAAATTGATGAAACATCTCTGCGATGTCACCGATGATCGCCACCTTTCCGGCGCGAATATTAATACCATACCCTCGCGTGTTCCTTAAATTTCGACAGCCAAGTTCGTGATGGCTAGGGCACGGGAGTCAGTATATAGGTGGGCACGTTGGGGAGACTCTACTGCACTCATGGATGTTAACGTGTCACTCTGCTTTAGTTCTTTTGCTCGGAGGGATTTGCAACGTCCATCCCAGTCGAGTTTTGGATGCAATTGGCTGGCGCCACGCTCCCTCCCGGATTCTAAGAGGTACGGCTAAATTCCAGTTATCCGCTCCAACGATTATAGTTGGTCGCACGTTGGTATATGAGGCAATCGGTAGTCCTTTAAGGTACGGGAACTTCATGGCGAGCTCCTCCATGTTGGCGGACTGCATTGGTAAGTTCAGGCTTCTGACGCTTCGAACATCTCGCAGTTTAAATTTGGCTCCGTTCTGCGTGTTGATGACACGTAAAGTCGCTGTCTTAGAAGTTTCTTCGACTCGGGTTGTATTGTCGGTCCATTTCAGGCAGAGTGGTACGCCTGTCACCCCCAGCTCCTGGAAGATAGTTTCTTCGATCAGCGTGACTGATGATCCTTCGCCTAGAAAGGCAAAGGTGTTAATTTGTTGAGTCTTATAATCAATTTTGATTGGTACGATACGGAAATTAGTTTGATCCGCATGTCTATGGGCGAGAATGTGACCGCTCTCATGATGACTAGGGCACGGGAGTCAGCTTAAGAATATAGGTGGGCACGTCGGGGAGTTTCTACTGCGTAGGTTCGCGTAATGCATTTGTGTAAGGCGGTGTTGGCTTCGTAGCATCTGCACTCATGGATGTTAACGTGTCACTCTGCGTTAGTTCTTTTGCTCGGTGGGATTTGCAACGTCCATCCCAGTCGATTTTTGGAAGCAATTGGCTGGCGCCACGCTCCCTCCCGGATTCTAAAAGGTTCGGCTAAATTCCAGTTATCCGCTATAACGATTATAGTTGGTCGCACTTTGGCATATGAGGCAATCAGTAGTCCCTTTAAGTAAGGGGAACTTCATGGCGAGCTCCTTCATGTCGTCGGACTGCATTGGTAAGTTTAGGCTTCTGGCGCTGCGAACATCTCTCAGTTTAAATTTGGCTCCGTTCTGCGTGTTGATGACACGTAAGACGCTGTCTTAGAAGTTTCTTCGACATGGGTTGTATTGTCGGTCCATTTCAGGCAGAGTGGGTGTGGTACGCCTGTCACCCCAGCTCCTGGAAGATAGTTACTGATGATCCTTCGTCTAGAAAGGCAAAGGTGTTAATTTGTTGAGTCTTATAACCAATTTTGATTGGTACGATACGGAAATTAGTTTGATCCGTATGTCTATGGGCGAGAATTTGGCCGCTCTCCAGCTCGGGTGCTGTTGGCTGGTGCCGATGTTCGGCGCGGTAGAGTTGTTATGCGTGCAGTAGGGGATGGTGACGTTCGTGACAGTTGTTTATGTTGCATGTCTTCCTTGAAAGGCACTGGCTTCGGTGCTTGTTGAGCCAATTGGGGCACAAGAAATGGGTGCGGGACACATCCCATCTTTCTGCCGTGTTCATAGCGGAGAAGTTAGGGCAGGTTTGGATCTTGTGGTCTACCGCATCGCATATCACGCATTTACCTCCAACACGAAGTGGTTCCTCACTCGAAGTGCTTTATCAAGCATTGTTTGAAGTATATGATCTGGCCGACCGAAACACATTTGAAGTGTCTGTATGTTTTCGGGGACCATCGCTGGTAATAGTAATTTACTTTGTACTAGTTCTCGCGGCCTACCTCTTGAGGCTTGGCTGTAGGCGCGTTGGTGTAGCCGGCGATCTCTGTGCTAGTTTGAAAACTGCTATAAAATAATGGCCAAGCTTGGGGGTTGCCATCAAATGCTGGCAACTCCCTTCGGATCGCTTGACGAGCGGCAATCTGCAAAGGTTGGTATGCCAGAGGTCAGCATTATTTTGTCGGCTGCGTCCGGTCCCACTAATTAGCGCCCTGCGGCTTCGGCTGATCAGCTGTTGCGTAACCGGGGCCGGACCATGTGAGGTTAGGTTCGATAAACCGCATGGCGTTTGAGCGGGCTTTTCACCTACCGCTGAGATGACGCCCACTGCCATGCTAGTGGTCGTGACCGTCGCGACCCGTATTGTGTATTTTTGTTAATGTGTTCCAGAGGAGAAGCTTGAAATGACGGGTTGTGTAATGACCCACAAAATGGATTTGTCTTAGCAATAAAAACTCGTTTATATTTCAAACTGAATTCACTCTTTATTCCGAGACCACACACTGTTGGTTTGCTAGCGGTATATAATAGACTGCCCGCATTCCTCATGCCTCGTTGTCAGTGTTGCCACCTTCGCCTTCGCTGCTGTAGGGTTCGCTATTTGCAGCCTGTTGCCACATCCCTTCTTTTTTTCCAGTATCAGTTTCAATCCTTAGTCCGGGCTCGGTTCTTTCATATTGGATGACTGCGGTGGTTGAAGTTCAGACTGCTGTGCATCCTGAAAATCTTCTGGGGAAATCAGCTGTGTTTCGGGTAAGAGACCAGGTTCGGAGATATCGTTCGGTGAGCTCTCAATGTGTACCTTTTTAAAGGTGACTAATGTTCCGCGTTAAAACACGACCATCTCCTGACACTGTTACGATGTTCCCCTTCCTCTCAATTACAGCATATGTAGTGGGGTCGAAACTAGGTGTTAGTTTATGCGGGAATACAACATTCTTGATTAGTACCTTGTCTCCTACTTTGATGTCGATATCCCTCACCCCTCTCTTTTTGTCAGCTAAATCTTTTCCATTTTGCTTAACAAAACATCGCGGTCTCGCTCAGCCGAATCTAACATTTCGCCTCCTAATTCTTGAATTCCTGGCATCTTATCTCGAATCAATCTGTTTAACATTAACATCGTGGGTGCAGTGCATGAACTGCCATGTGGAGTTACGTTATACTTACGAACAAATTTTTGGATTTCTTCTTAATAGTTAGCCTGGTTTTGATGAGCTCTTTAATCTCTTCCCTAGTCACTTGTTCATATTTTCTACCTCACCGTTGGCCTGGTGACAGTAAAGCGGAGTTCTAATCTGTTCGATTCCAGAGATCTTACAATGTTATTTAAATTCGTTGCTGATGTACTGTCGTCCATTGTCTGTCTTTAAGTATTTTGGAAACCCAAGTCGGCAGAAAATGTCTTTCATAGTGTTAATTATGCTTGTGGAAGTTATAGTACGAAGGAACTTAAATTCCATGTAATGTGAAAAATAGTCGATGAATACGAGCAAGAACTCGCCGTTTGGACATGGACCTAGAAAATCGGACGTCAAGTAAATCCACGGACCCGTTGGAAACGTCGTTCTGTTCATCGGTGCTGGATTGCTAGCTTGGGAGACTAAAAGGCAATCTTTACAAAATTTTACGAATTTTTCAGCCTTCCGGTCAATCCCAGGCCACCACACCTTGGAACGCAATCGGCGCTTCATTGCGGATTCGCCCTAGTGACCCACATGGGCTAACTCCAGTGTCTTCTGCCGTAGAGAAGTTGGGATTATTATTCGGTCTCCCTCTCAATAAGATTGATCCAACTGTCGATAACTCGTGCCTGAATGGGTAGAGGCGTTTTGATATCGCCGATGTCCAAGAAACGTCCTTCAGGCAAGTCATAGCATGGACTATTTCTTCGTCCCGTATGCTCTTCTCTGCTACTTCGGATATACTCATTGATGCCGGGATTGAGCTCTGTAGTATGTGAATAATGCTATATTCTGCTTGTGGCTCCAAATCCTTTGTTGATGTTATGCAGCATAATCGAGACAAAGAGTCTGATATATTCTCATTTCCGTCTTTAAAGATAACCTTAAATTTTGAAAGCCTGTAAGCGAAGAAGCCATCTTTCAATGCGCGCTGGTGGTTTTGATGACAGTTTAAATATAGTCTCGAGTGGCTTGTGGTCGGTAACTAATTCAAACTCCAATTTGGCTGGCATCGGCAATCAGACGTGTTCGGTGATTTACGTTGAAATACGAGAGTCTGGGTATTTCGGCCAATTTAATTTTTAAATCATCGAAACAAGTTTTATTTATTTTTATACAACTGTCGTAGTAGTTCAGTGCGATCGGCCAAGTCCGGGATAAACTTTCCGACATATGTGACGAGTCCAAGGAAGCTTCTGGTCTCCTCCTTATTTTTCGGATTTCGAAAAGACGTGATGGTCGTCACTTTCTCCGGATCAACATTAATTCCCTTGTCGGATAAAATGTGGCTTAAAAATTTCAAACGATTCGTTTTAAACACATTTTGAATCATTAGTAAGACATTATTTTCCTTAAATATTGATCGGACTTCCGTGACGGTTTTTTCGTGTTCTTCTTCTGTTCCGAAAATAATGATATCGTTTAGAACCTTGGAACAAGGCGATAACAGTTCTCAGGAGCTTAATTTATTCCGAACATTAAGCGCTTGTACCGGAACAACCCCCTTTGCGTTATGAATGTTGTTATCTGTCGGCTGTCCTCATCCAGTTCCAATTGGTATCCTTTAAATGAATTCGCTAAAAAAAATTGGCACCTTCCAACCTAGTCATGAATGACTCAAATGTTGGCTGTGGGTAGTGTTCTCTTTTTACCGCTTTATTCGCCATCCGCATGTCCAGGCACAAACGTATATCGCCATTTTCTTTAAAAACTACCACGATTGGTGAGATCCAAGGGCTAAGGCCGTGCACTGACTCTATAATGTTGTTGTTTAATGCTTCTTCCAATTTAGTCAAAACCTTATTCTCGACCGCAACTGGGATGCGTCTCATAGGCTGTTGTACGGGTCTCACTTTCGGGTCAATTAACTTGACCGTCACTCCTTTCCACTTGGGAAACGGGGTAATGAATTCCATTCGATTTAGTTGCAATCGCAATGCGAGGACCTTCAATTGTATGGCGCTATCACGGGCTAATAGTGATTGTGTCCCATTTTCAATTACATAAAATGATGCGACTACCTCTGTGTTTGAGCCGACTAATATCTGAGCCTCGAAAACACAAATTACGCTTAGCAATTTGTTTGAGGCGTAGCCACGAAACTGTCTCTCGGAATTTGATCTGATGTTGAAGACTAATGCTTTGTTTTGTAATATTGACAACTAATCCGTTTGAATGATTAAATTAAAACGGGATCCTGAGTCAATTATTAGAGAAACAAGTTGTCCACCGATGTAGCAATTAACCGATTCATCGTCTTTACCATCACTATAGATACGGAAACAATTATCTTTCGTTGCCTTCACTTCAGAATAGGTATCTGCATCTTGAACCCATCGTACGTGTGACCGTAATCGCTTGGCGCCATTATTATTGGGATGTGTACTGGCGTTTGAAACTTGTTCTGCATTTACGGGAGAAATGTCCGATGCGAGTGCACTTGCCAGACTTCCGGTTGAATCTCTTATTGTCTCCTTATCCGATTTGGCTAGCATCGATTTGGACTGTTTACTAATTTCCTCGTCTCACCCGACAAGCTTCAATGATTTCAGCCAACGTGTGTTCTTTCTCCAATAGTTATACCCGTTACTCGTAGAGTAAAAGGGTATATTGTATTCGTGCAAAAGTATGTAACAGGTAGAAGGAAGCGTTTCCGACCCTATAAAGTATATATATTCTTGTTCAGGATCACTAGCCGAGTCGATCTAGCCATGTCCGTCTGTCTGTCCGTGTGAACGCTGAGATCTCGGAAACTATAAAAGCTAGAAGATTGGCATCTTATGCCAAGAACTATGCGAAAAACATACAAGAAGGCATATTTATATTAAGTTGTTTAGCTGAGTAACGGGTATCTAATAGTCGAGGCACTCGACTAAAGCGTTCTCTCTTGTTTTTTTCTTTAATTGAAAGGGAAGTCCAGGAATCCATAATTTAATCTTTTAAACACATCTCTTCAATTCCAGCCTTTGTGGCTCCAAAACAGCAAGGTTGAGTTTTGCTTTGGCGAAAAATAATCATTTAGTTTATTCACCAACACCAAAAATACATCCGTCTGTTTATCGTCTCTGGATCGATCAGAGCATCGGGCAACGAGTAAGCGACCGTTTGTAATTCAACGCCTCCTAAATTAAGTAATTTGGTCCGTCTCTTACTGGGTGTTTCTATGTCCTCTTCGTCGATAAATATTTTGAATGCGCGAAGCCATTTTTCCCACTCGCTCCGCAATAAATTTCTTTCTATTGTTTCACAAAGAAACGGTTTAATAATATTTTCGCACATCTTGTTATTTCATATCTGCCCTGTCAGCTTGTGTTTTGGGCTAACTCCTTTGACCATGTCAGCTTATGATTTGGCAAACTGCCTCTGACCGTGATATTATAGCTTATGATTTGGCTTACGGTCTCAATAGTAGCCAATAACTCGATTCAAAATTATTTTATTTTTTAGTGTCACTCAGTCTATGTATTCGTTTTTGCCTTTGAATCAAAATTCTCTTTTGACTCCATTGACTTTGTTCCGATGTATTCTCGAATTCAAGAATTCCTCTGTCATTCCCACCATTCGCCAACTAATGACTGAAAGGAAGAAACAGAAGGACTGTGCTTGGAAGTAACACATACATGCCCACTAAAATACTGCAATGCCAATAAAAACTATTTGCATTTGCAGCAATTGCTCTTAAATGTAAGGTTTGAATTCACCAATTATAGGTCTCGGTTTTACCTCGTCGCCAATGTAATGACCCACAAAATGGATATGTCTTAGCCATAAAAACACGTTTATATTTCAAACTTAAGACACTCTTTATTCCGAGACCACATACTGTTGGTCTGCTAGCGGTATACAATAGACTGCCCGCATTCCTCATGCCTCGTTGTCAGCGTTGCCACATTCGCTTCCGCTGCTGTAGGGTTCGCTATTTGCAACGGGTTGGCACAGGTTCTAGGGAAGTTTCGCCAATCCGTTTCCTTGTGTCGGTGATGAGGAGGCCTGGGGTTTGTGGAATGACATCGGCATCGTTGGCACCACTTCTGTGATGACGTCGCTTATTATATTCTCGCAGTGACATTGCCAGCTGAGATCATCTAATGATAAAAATCTACGTTTAGCGACATCGATCGAGGATCCAAGCACGAGCGGATTTGATTTAGAAGGCAAACGGACTAAAAAAACGACCACAATTTGAATTGGCTACATTTTTCACGAAGTGATCTTCGCAGGCAATTTGTTCAGGTGAAAATCTAACAATTTTTTTTTTTTCTAAGACGGTATATAACTCCCAAAGCCTTTCAACAAGTCCTCCTAAACCCATGTATTCCTTCGACAAGGCGATACAAGAAGTAGCTTCGTTTTTGTTGTTGCTTACACCGTCCAGAAACAACACATTAAAGAAGGAGTCTGCTCCGAGCAAAATATCAATTCTTTGCGGCTTGTGGAACTCTGGATCAGCTAAGTCTACGCCGGCCGGAATTTTCCACTGCCTTGCAGGAAGCATATTATCTGGCTGATTGCTAGTTATGTAAAAATGTGTCCATTGGGCTGCGAATATAACGAAGTTGTGACTTCTCTTCTGAATTTGATTCTCCACTGATGTGATAGTAAGAAATTTATATGTTCTTGACAATCTTAAAAGCTGAGCAAGGCTTTCTGTCATGAATCTATAGAGCCCTGGCTCGATGGAGTTGACCAAATCGATAGCGAACACTGACAGCGGCTGTTTCTAGAATTACTTGGTTAATTTCCAAAGTGTCTTGAAGAACCTGAGCCGAATGGGTAGAAGCCTGAGATGTAAAGTACTTTGCCCTTGCTGGTCCTGCCAGCTTCTACCTTGATATGGCTCACTCGAGTTTTGGTATCGATGTAGTAGAGTATGATGTGCATGTGAGCATACCCGACATTTGGATGCTGTGCATTTAAATACTCTATGTCCCTCATTTAGACAATTAATACAAAATTGTTTCATTTTGGCAAAGTTAAAACGATCTAAAACTGGCATTGCGCTAAACCCCTGGCAATTACCTATAAATGATTTGCACAAAT